>NW_026970398.1:0-276976 GCF_028390025.1 Pseudophryne corroboree | reverse complement strand
AAAGTGCCCCTATTTCTGCTTTAAACTTTAGTTACCATCCCAAAATGAATCCCTGAGATGAAAAAAGTTGATTTCGGAGCATGATTTTTGAACAGGAGCTTCAACGGTTTTGGGGCATATGAGAAATTCCCTAAGCCCCGGACCCATCGATTTTGGTCAAAAATGAAAATTTTAAAAGTGCCCCTTTTTCTGCTTTAAACTTTAGTTACCATCCCAAAATGAATCCCTGAGATGAAAAAAGTTGATTTCGGAGCATGATTTTTGAACAGGAGCTTCAACGGTTTTGTGGCATATGAGAAATTCCCTAGGCCCCGGACCCATTGATTTTGGTCAAAAATGAAAATTTTAAAAGTGCCCCTATTTCTGCTTTAAACTTTAGTTACCATCCCAAAATGAATCCCTGAGATGAAAAAAGTTGATTTCAGAGCATGATTTTTGAACAGGAGCTTCAACGGTTTTGGGGCATATGAGAAATTCCCTAAGCCCCTGACCCATCGATTTTGGTCAAAAATGAAAATTTTAAAAGTGCCCCTATTTCTGCTCTAAACTTTAGTTACCATCCCAAAATGAATCCCTGAGATGAAAAAAGTTGATTTCGCAGCATGATTTTTGAACAGGAGCTTCAACGGTTTTGGGGCATATGAGAAATTCCCTAAGCCCCGGACCCATCGATTTTGGTCAAAAATGAAAATTTTAAAAGTGCCCCTATTTCTGCTTTAAACTTTAGTTACCATCCCAAAATGAATCCCTGAGATGAAAAAAGTTGATTTCAGAGCATGATTTTGAACAGGAGCTTCAACGGTTTTGTGGCATATGAGAAATTCCCTAAGCCCCGGACCCATCGATTTTGGTCAAAAATGAAAATTTTAAAAGTGCCTCTATTTCTGCTTTAAACTTTAGTTACCATCCCAAAATAAATCCCTGAGATGAAAAAAGTTGATTTCGGAGCACGATTTTTGAACAGGAGCTTCAACGGTTTTGGGGCATATGAGAAATTCCCTAAGCCCCGGACCCATCGATTTTGGTCAAAAATGAAAATGTTAAAAGTGCCCCTATTTCTGCTTTAAACTTTAGTTACCATCCCAAAATGAATCCCTGAGATGAAAAAAGTTGATTTCGGAGCACGATTTTTGAACAGGAGCTTCAACGGTTTTGTGGCATATGAGAAATTCCCTAAGCCCCGGACCAATTGATTTTGGTCAAAAATGAAAATTTTAAAAGTGCCCCTATTTCTGCTTTAAACTTTAGTTACCATCCCAAAATGAATCCCTGAGATGAAAAAAGTTGATTTCGGAGCATGATTTTTGAACAGGAGTTTCAACGGTTTTGGGGCATATGAGAAATTCCCTAAGCCCCGGACCCATCGATTTTGGTCAAAAATGAAAATGTTAAAAGTGCCCCTATTTCTGCTTTAAACTTTAGTTACCATCCCAAAATGAATCCCTGAGATGAAAAAAGTTGATTTCGGAGCACGATTTTTGAACAGGAGCTTCAACGGTTTTGTGGCATATGAGAAATTCCCTAAGCCCCGGACCAATTGATTTTGGTCAAAAATGAAAATTTTAAAAGTGCCCCTATTTCTGCTTTAAACTTTAGTTACCATCCCAAAATGAATCCCTGAGATGAAAAAAGTTGATTTCGGAGCATGATTTTTGAACAGGAGCTTCAACGGTTTTGTGGCATATGAGAAATTCCCTAGGCCCCGGACCCATTGATTTTGGTCAAAAATGAAAATTTTAAAAGTGCCCCTATTTCTGCTTTAAACTTTAGTTACCATCCCAAAATTAATCCCTGAGATGAAAAAAGTTGATTTCAGAGCATGATTTTTGAACAGGAGCTTCAACGGTTTTGGGGCATATGAGAAATTCCCTAAGCCCCAGACCCATCGATTTTGGTCAAAAATGAAAATTTTAAAAGTGCCCCTATTTCTGCTCTAAACTTTAGTTACCATCCCAAAATGAATCCCTGAGATGAAAAAAGTTGATTTCGCAGCATGATTTTTCAACAGGAGCTTCAACGGTTTTGGGGCATATGAGAAATTCCCTAAGCCCCGGACCCATCGATTTTGGTCAAAAATGAAAATTTTAAAAGTGCCCCTATTTCTGCTTTAAACTTTAGTTACCATCCCAAAATGAATCCCTGAGATGAAAAAAGTTGATTTCAGAGCATGATTTTTGAACAGGAGCTTCAACGGTTTTGTGGCATATGAGAAATTCCCTAAGCCCCGGACCCATCGATTTTGGTCAAAAATGAAAATTTTAAAAGTGCCCCTATTTCTGCTTTAAACTTTAGTTACCATCCCAAAATAAATCCCTGAGATGAAAAAAGTTGATTTCGGAGCACGATTTTTGAACAGGAGCTTCAACGGTTTTGGGGCATATGAGAAATTCCCTAAGCCCCGGACCCATCGATTTTGGTCAAAAATGAAAATGTTAAAAGTGCCCCTATTTCTGCTTTAAACTTTAGTTACCATCCCAAAATGAATCCCTGAGATGAAAAAAGTTGATTTCGGAGCACGATTTTTGAACAGGAGCTTCAACGGTTTTGTGGCATATGAGAAATTCCCTAAGCCCCGGACCAATTGATTTTGGTCAAAAATGAAAATTTTAAAAGTGCCCCTATTTCTGCTTTAAACTTTAGTTACCATCCCAAAATGAATCCCTGAGATGAAAAAAGTTGATTTCGGAGCATGATTTTTGAACAGGAGTTTCAACGGTTTTGGGGCATATGAGAAATTCCCTAAGCCCCGGACCCATCGATTTTGGTCAAAAATGAAAATGTTAAAAGTGCCCCTATTTCTGCTTTAAACTTTAGTTACCATCCCAAAATGAATCCCTGAGATGAAAAAAGTTGATTTCGGAGCACGATTTTTGAACAGGAGCTTCAACGGTTTTGTGGCATATGAGAAATTCCCTAAGCCCCGGACCAATTGATTTTGGTCAAAAATGAAAATTTTAAAAGTGCCCCTATTTCTGCTTTAAACTTTAGTTACCATCCCAAAATGAATCCCTGAGATGAAAAAAGTTGATTTCGGAGCATGATTTTTGAACAGGAGCTTCAACGGTTTTGTGGCATATGAGAAATTCCCTAGGCCCCGGACCCATTGATTTTGGTCAAAAATGAAAATTTTAAAAGTGCTCCTATTTCTGCTTTAAACTTTAGTTACCATCCCAAAATGAATCCCTGAGATGAAAAAAGTTGATTTCAGAGAATGATTTTTGAACAGGAGCTTCAACGGTTTTGGGGCATATGAGAAATTCCCTAAGCCCCGGACCCATCGATTTTGGTCAAAAATGAAAATTTTAAAAGTGCCCCTATTTCTGCTCTAAACTTTAGTTACCATCCCAAAATGAATCCCTGAGATGAAAAAAGTTGATTTCGCAGCATGATTTTTGAACAGGAGCTTCAACGGTTTTGGGGCATATGAGAAATTCCCTAAGCCCCGGACCCATCGATTTTGGTCAAAAATGAAAATTTTAAAAGTGCCCCTATTTCTGCTTTAAACTTTAGTTACCATCCCAAAATGAATCCCTGAGATGAAAAAAGTTGATTTCAGAGCATGATTTTTGAACAGGAGCTTCAACGGTTTTGTGGCATATGAGAAATTCCCTAAGCCCCGGACCCATCGATTTTGGTCAAAAATGAAAATTTTAAAAGTGCCCCTGTTTCTGCTTTAAACTTTAGTTACCATCCCAAAATAAATCCCTGAGATGAAAAAAGTTGATTTCGGAGCACGATTTTTGAACAGGAGCTTCAACGGTTTTGTGGCATATGAGAAATTCCCTAAGCCCCGGACCAATTGATTTTGGTCAAAAATGAAAATTTTAAAAGTGCCCCTATTTCTGCTTTAAACTTTAGTTACCATCCCAAAATGAATCCCTGAGATGAAAAAAGTTGATTTCGGAGCATGATTTTTGAACAGGAGCTTCAACGGTTTTGTGGCATATGAGAAATTCCCTAGGCCCCGGACCCATTGATTTTGGTCAAAAATGAAAATTTTAAAAGTGCTCCTATTTCTGCTTTAAACTTTAGTTACCATCCCAAAATGAATCCCTGAGATGAAAAAAGTTGATTTCAGAGAATGATTTTTGAACAGGAGCTTCAACGGTTTTGGGGCATATGAGAAATTCCCTAAGCCCCGGACCCATCGATTTTGGTCAAAAATGAAAATTTTAAAAGTGCCCCTATTTCTGCTTTAAACTTTAGTTACCATCCCAAAATGAATCCCTGAGATGAAAAAAGTTGATTTCGGAGCATGATTTTTGAACAGGAGCTTCAACGGTTTTGGGGCATATGAGAAATTCCCTAAGCCCCGGACCCAGCGATTTTGGTCAAAAATGAAAATTTTAAAAGTGCCCCTATTTCTGCTTTAAACTTTAGTTACCATCCCAAAATGAATCCCTGAGATGAAAAAAGTTGATTTCGGAGCATGATTTTTGAACAGGAGCTTCAACGGTTTTGGGGCATATGAGAAATTCCCTAAACCCCGGACCCATCGATTTTGGTCAAAAATGAAAATTTTAAAAGTGCCCCTATTTCTGCTTTAAACTTTAGTTACCATCCCAAAATGAATCCCTGAGATGAAAAAAGTTGATTTCGGAGCATGATTTTTGAACAGGAGCTTCAACGGTTTTGGGGCATATGAGAAATTCCCTAAGCCCCGGACCCATCGATTTTGGTCAAAAATGAAAATTTTAAAAGTGCCCCTATTTCTGCTTTAAACTTTAGTTACCATCCCAAAATGAATCCCTGAGATGAAAAAAGTTGATTTCGGAGCATGATTTTTGAACAGGAGCTTTAACGGTTTTGGGGCATATGAGAAATTCTCTAAGCCCCGGACCCATCGATTTTGGTCAAAAATGAAAATTTTAAAAGTGCCCCTATTTCTGCTTTAAACTTTAGTTACCATCCCAAAATGAATCCCTGAGATGAAAAAAGTTGATTTCGGAGCATGATTTTTGAACAGGAGCTTCAACGGTTTTGGGGCATATGAGAAATTCCCTAAGCCCCGGACCCATTGATTTTGGTCAAAAATGAAAATTTTAAAAGTGCCCCTATTTCTGCTTTAAACTTTAGTTACCATCCCAAAATGAATCCCTGAGATGAAAAAAGTTGATTTCGGAGCATGATTTTTGAACAGGAGCTTCAACGGTTTTGGGGCATATGAGAAATTCCCTAAGCCCCGGACCCATCGATTTTGGTCAAAAATGAAAATTTTAAAAGTGCCCCTATTTCTGCTTTAAACTTTAGTTACCATCCCAAAATGAATCCCTGAGATGAAAAAAAGTTGATTTCAGAGCATGATTTTTGAACAGGAGCTTCAACGGTTTTGTGGCATATGAGAAATTCCCTAAGCCCCGGACCCATCAATTTTGGTCAAAAATGAAAATTTTAAAAGTGCCCCTATTTCTGCTTTAAACTTTAGTTACCATCCCAAAATGAATCCCTGAGATGAAAAAAGTTGATTTCGGAGCATGATTTTTGAACAGGAGCTTCAACGGTTTTGGGGCATATGAGAAATTCCCTAAGCCCCGGACCCATCGATTTTGGTCAAAAATGAAAATTTTAAAAGTGCCCCTATTTCTGCTTTAAACTTTAGTTACCATCCCAAAATGAATCCCTGATATGAAAAAAGTTGATTTCGGAGCATGATTTTTGAACAGGAGCTTCAACGGTTTTGGGACATATGAGAAATTCCCTAAGCCCCGCACCCATCGATTTTGGTCAAAAATGATCATTTTAAAAGTGCCCCTATTTCTGCTTTAAACTTTAGTTACCATCCCAAAATGAATCCCTGAGATGAAAAAAGTTGATTTCGGAGCATGATTTTTGAACAGGAGCTTCAACGGTTTTGGGGCATATGAGAAATTCCCTAAGCCCCGGACCCATCGATTTTGGCCAAAAATGAAAATTTTAAAAGTGCCCCTATTTCTGCTTTAAACTTTAGTTACCATCCCAAAATGAATCCCTGAGATGAAAAAAGTTGATTTCGGAGCATGATTTTTGAACAGGAGCTTCAACGGTTTTGGGGCATATGAGAAATTCCCTAAGCCCCGGACCCATCGATTTTGGTCAAAAATGAAAATTTTAAAAGTGCCCCTATTTCTGCTTTAAACTTTAGTTACCATCCCAAAATGAATCCCTGAGATGAAAAAAGTTGATTTCGGAGCATGATTTTTGAACAGGAGCTTCAACGGTTTTGGGGCATATGAGAAATTCCCTAAGCTCCGGACCCATCAATTTTGGTCAAAAATGAAAATTTTAAAAGTGCCCCTATTTCTGCTTTAAACTTTAGTTACCATCCCAAAATGAATCCCTGAGATGAAAAAAGTTGATTTCGGAGCATGATTTTTGAACAGGAGCTTCAACGGTTTTGGGGCATATGAGAAATTCCCTAAGCCCCGGACCCATCAATTTTGGTCAAAAATGAAAATTTTAAAAGTGCCCCTATTTCTGCTTTAAACTTTGGTTACCATCCCAAAATAAATCCCTGAGATGAAAAAAGTTGATTTCGGAGCATGATTTTTGAACAGGAGCTTCAACGGTTTTGGGGCATATGAGAAATTCCCTAAGCCCCGGACCCATCGATTTTGGTCAAAAATGAAAATTTTAAAAGTGCCCCTATTTCTGCTTTAAACTTTAGTTACCATCCCAAAATGAATCCCTGAGATGAAAAAAGTTGATTTCGAAGCATGATTTTTGAACAGGAGCTTCAACGGTTTTGGGGCATATGAGAAATTCCCTAAGCCCCGGACCCATCGATTTTGGTCAAAAATGAAAATTTTAAAAGTGCCCCTATTTCTGCTTTAAACTTTAGTTACCATCCCAAAATGAATCCCTGAGATGAAAAAAGTTGATTTCGGAGCATGATTTTTGAAGAGGAGCTTCAACGGTTTTGGGGCATATGAGAAATTCCCTAAGCCCCGGACCCATCGATTTTGGTCAAAAATGAAAATTTTAAAAGTGCCCCTATTTCTGCTTTAAACTTTAGTTACCATCCCAAAATGAATCCCTGAGATTAAAAAAGTTGATTTCGGAGCATGATTTTTGAACAGGAGCTTCAACGGTTTTGTGGCATATGAGAAATTCCCTAAGCCCCGGACCCATCGATTTTGGTCAAAAATGAAAATTTTAAAAGTGCCCCTATTTCTGCTTTAAACTTTAGTTACCATCCCAAAATGAATCCCTGAGATGAAAAAAAGTTGATTTCAGAGCATGATTTTTGAACAGGAGCTTCAACGGTTTTGGGGCATATGAGAAATTCCCTAAGCCCCGGACCCATCGATTTTGGTCAAAAATGAAAATTTTAAAAGTGCCCCTATTTCTGCTTTAAACTTTAGTTACCATCCCAAAATGAATCCCTGAGATGAAAAAAGTTGATTTCGGAGCATGATTTTTGAACAGGAGCTTCAACGGTTTTGGGGCATATGAGAAATTCCCTAAGCCCCGGACCAATTGATATTGGTCAAAAATGAAAATTTTAAAAGTGCCCCTATTTCTGCTTTAAACTTTAGTTACCATCCCAAAATGAATCCCTGAGATGAAAAAAGTTGATTTCGGAGCATGATTTTTGAACAGGAGTTTCAACGGTTTTGGGGCATATGAGAAATTCCCTAAGCCCCGGACCCATCGATTTTGGCCAAAAATGAAAATTTTAAAAGTGCCCCTATTTCTGCTTTAAACTTTAGTTACCATCCCAAAATGAATCCCTGAGATGAAAAAAGTTGATTTCGGAGCATGATTTTTGAACAGGAGCTTCAATGGTTTTGGGGCATATGAGAAATTCCCTAAGCCCCGGACCCATCGATTTTGGTCAAAAATGAAAATTTTAAAAGTGCCCCTATTTCTGCTTTAAACTTTAGTTACCATCCCAAAATGAATCCCTGAGATGAAAAAAGTTGATTTCAGAGCATGATTTTTGAACAGGAGCTTCAACGGTTTTGTGGCATATGAGAAATTCCCTAAGCCCCGGACCCATCGATTTTGGTCAAAAATGAAAATTTTAAAAGTGCCCCTATTTCTGCTTTAAACTTTAGTTACCATCCCAAAATGAATCCCTGAGATGAAAAAAGTTGATTTCGCAGCATGATTTTTGAACAGGAGCTTCAACGGTTTTGGGGCATATGAGAAATTCCCTAAGCCCCGATCCCATCGATTTTGGTCAAAAATGAAAATTTTAAAAGTGCCCCTATTTCTGCTTTAAACTTTAGTTACCATCCCAAAATGAATCCCTGAGATGAAAAAAGTTGATTTCAGAGCATGATTTTTGAACAGGAGCTTCAACGGTTTTGTGGCATATGAGAAATTCCCTAAGCCCCGGACCCATCGATTTTGGTCAAAAATGAAAATTTTAAAAGTGCCCCTATTTCTGCTTTAAACTTTAGTTACCATCCCAAAATAAATCCCTGAGATGAAAAAAGTTGATTTCGGAGCACGATTTTTGAACAGGAGCTTCAACGGTTTTGGGGCATATGAGAAATTCCCTAAGCCCCGGACCCATCGATTTTGGTCAAAAATGAAAATTTTAAAAGTGCCCCTATTTCTGCTTTAAACTTTAGTTACCATCCCAAAATGAATCCCTGAGATGAAAAAAGTTGATTTCAGAGCATGATTTTTGAACAGGAGCTTCAACGGTTTTGGGGCATATGAGAAATTCCCTAAGCCCCGGACCCATCGATTTTGGTCAAAAATGAAAATTTTAAAAGTGCCCCTATTTCTGCTCTAAACTTTAGTTACCATCCCAAAATGAACCCCTGAGATGAAAAAAGTTGATTTCGCAGCATGATTTTTGAACAGGAGCTTCAACGGTTTTGGGGCATATGAGAAGTTCCCTAAGCCCCGGACCCATCGATTTTGGTCAAAAATGAAAATTTTAAAAGTGCCCCTATTTCTGCTTTAAACTTTAGTTACCATCCCAAAATGAATCCCTGAGATGAAAAAAGTTGATTTCAGAGCATGATTTTTGAACAGGAGCTTCAACGGTTTTGTGGCATATGAGAAATTCCCTAAGCCCCGGACCCATCGATTTTGGTCAAAAATGAAAATTTTAAAAGTGCCCCTATTTCTGCTTTAAACTTTAGTTACCATCCCAAAATAAATCCCTGAGATGAAAAAAGTTGATTTCGGAGCACGATTTTTGAACAGGAGCTTCAACGGTTTTGGGGCATATGAGAAATTCCCTAAGCCCCGGACCCATCGATTTTGGTCAAAAATGAAAATGTTAAAAGTGCCCCTATTTCTGCTTTAAACTTTAGTTACCATCCCAAAATGAATCCCTGAGATGAAAAAAGTTGATTTCAGAGCATGATTTTTGAACAGGAGTTTCAACGGTTTTGGGGCATATGAGAAATTCCCTAAGCCCCGGACCCATCGATTTTGGTCAAAAATGAAAATGTTAAAAGTGCCCCTATTTCTGCTTTAAACTTTAGTTACCATCCCAAAATGAATCCCTGAGATGAAAAAAGTTGATTTCGGAGCACGATTTTTGAACAGGAGCTTCAACGGTTTTGTGGCATATGAGAAATTCCCTAAGCCCCGGACCAATTGATTTTGGTCAAAAATGAAAATTTTAAAAGTGCCCCTATTTCTGCTTTAAACTTTAGTTACCATCCCAAAATGAATCCCTGAGATTAAAAAAGTTGATTTCGGAGCATGATTTTTGAACAGGAGTTTCAACGGTTTTGGGGCATATGAGAAATTCCCTAAGCCCCGGACCCATCGATTTTGGTCAAAAATGAAAATTTTAAAAGTGCCCATATTTCTGCTTTAAACTTTAGTTACCATCCCAAAATAAATCCCTGAGATGAAAAAAGTTGATTTCGGAGCACGATTTTTGAACAGGAGCTTCAACGGTTTTGGGGCATATGAGAAATTCCCTAAGCCCCGGACCCATCGATTTTGGTCAAAAATGAAAATGTTAAAAGTGCCCCTATTTCTGCTTTAAACTTTAGTTACCATCCCAAAATGAATCCCTGAGATGAAAAAAGTTGATTTCGGAGCACGATTTTTGAACAGGAGCTTCAACGGTTTTGTGGCATATGAGAAATTCCCTAAGCCCCGGACCAATTGATTTTGGTCAAAAATGAAAATTTTAAAAGTGCCCCTATTTCTGCTTTAAACTTTAGTTACCATCCCAAAATGAATCCGAGATGAAAAAAGTTGATTTCGGAGCATGATTTTTGAACAGGAGTTTCAACGGTTTTGGGGCATATGAGAAATTCCCTAAGCCCCGGACCCATCGATTTTGGTCAAAAATGAAAATTTTAAAAGTGCCCCTATTTCTGCTTTAAACTTTAGTTACCATCCCAAAATGAATCCCTGAGATGAAAAAAGTTGATTTCGCAGCATGATTTTTGAACAGGAGCTTCAACGGTTTTGGGGCATATGAGAAATTCCCTAAGCCCCGGACCCATCGATTTTGGTCAAAAATGAAAATGTTAAAAGTGCCCCTATTTCTGCTTTAAACTTTAGTTACCATCCCAAAATGAATCCCTGAGATGAAAAAAGTTGATTTCGGAGCACGATTTTTGAACAGGAGCTTCAACGGTTTTGTGGCATATGAGAAATTCCCTAAGCCCCGGACCCATCGATTTTGGTCAAAAATGAAAATTTTAAAAGTGCCCCTATTTCTGCTTTAAACTTTAGTTACCATCCCAAAATGAATCCCTGAGATGAAAAAAGTTGATTTCGGAGCATGATTTTTTAACAGGAGCTTCAACGGTTTTGTGGCATATGAGAAATTCCCTAGGCCCCGGACCCATTGATTTTGGTCAAAAATGAAAATTTTAAAAGTGCCCCTATTTCTGCTTTAAACTTTAGTTACCATCCCAAAATGAATCCCTGAGATGAAAAAAGTTGATTTCAGAGCATGATTTTTGAACAGGAGCTTCAACGGTTTTGGGGCATATGAGAAATTCCCTAAGCCCCGGACCCATCGATTTTGGTCAAAAATGAAAATTTTAAAAGTGCCCCTATTTCTGCTCTAAACTTTAGTTACCATCCCAAAATGAATCCCTGAGATGAAAAAAGTTGATTTCGCAGCATGATTTTTGAACAGGAGCTTCAACGGTTTTGGGGCATATGAGAAATTCCCTAAGCCCCGGACCCATCGATTTTGGTCAAAAATGAAAATTTTAAAAGTGCCCCTATTTCTGCTTTAAACTTTAGTTACCATCCCAAAATGAATCCCTGAGATGAAAAAAGTTGATTTCAGAGCATGATTTTTGAACAGGAGCTTCAACGGTTTTGTGGCATATGAGAAATTCCCTAAGCCCCGGACCCATCGATTTTGGTCAAAAATGAAAATTTTAAAAGTGCCCCTATTTCTGCTTTAAACTTTAGTTACCATCCCAAAATAAATCCCTGAGATGAAAAAAGTTGATTTCGGAGCACGATTTTTGAACAGGAGCTTCAACGGTTTTGGGGCATATGAGAAATTCCCTAAGCCCCGGACCCATCGATTTTGGTCAAAAATGAAAATGTTAAAAGTGCCCCTATTTCTGCTTTAAACTTTAGTTACCATCCCAAAATGAATCCCTGAGATGAAAAAAGTTGATTTCGGAGCACGATTTTTGAACAGGAGCTTCAACTGTTTTGTGGCATATGAGAAATTCCCTAAGCCCCGGACCAATTGATTTTGGTCAAAAATGAAAATTTTAAAAGTGCCCCTATTTCTGCTTTAAACTTTAGTTACCATCCCAAAATGAATCCCTGAGATGAAAAAAGTTGATTTCGGAGCATGATTTTTGAACAGGAGTTTCAACGGTTTTGGGGCATATGAGAAATTCCCTAAGCCCCGGACCCATCGATTTTGGTCAAAAATGAAAATGTTAAAAGTGCCCCTATTTCTGCTTTAAACTTTAGTTACCATCCCAAAATGAATCCCTGAGATGAAAAAAGTTGATTTCGGAGCACGATTTTTGAACAGGAGCTTCAACGGTTTTGTGGCATATGAGAAATTCCCTAAGCCCCGGACCAATTGATTTTGGTCAAAAATGAAAATTTTAAAAGTGCCCCTATTTCTGCTTTAAACTTTAGTTACCATCCCAAAATGAATCCCTGAGATGAAAAAAGTTGATTTCGGAGCATGATTTTTGAACAGGAGTTTCAACGGTTTTGGGGCATATGAGAAATTCCCTAAGCCCCGGACCCATCGATTTTGGTCAAAAATGAAAATTTTAAAAGTGCCCCTATTTCTGCTTTAAACTTTAGTTACCATCCCAAAATAAATCCCTGAGATGAAAAAAGTTGATTTCGGAGCACGATTTTTGAACAGGAGCTTCAACGGTTTTGGGGCATATGAGAAATTCCCTAAGCCCCGGACCCATCGATTTTGGTCAAAAATGAAAATGTTAAAAGTGCCCCTATTTCTGCTTTAAACTTTAGTTACCATCCCAAAATGAATCCCTGAGATGAAAAAAGTTGATTTCGGAGCACGATTTTTGAACAGGAGCTTCAACGGTTTTGTGGCATATGAGAAATTCCCTAAGCCCCGGACCAATTGATTTTGGTCAAAAATGAAAATTTTAAAAGTGCCCCTATTTCTGCTTTAAACTTTAGTTACCATCCCAAAATGAATCCCTGAGATGAAAAAAGTTGATTTCGGAGCATGATTTTTGAACAGGAGTTTCAACGGTTTTGGGGCATATGAGAAATTCCCTAAGCCCCGGACCCATCGATTTTGGTCAAAAATGAAAATTTTAAAAGTGCCCCTATTTCTGCTTTAAACTTTAGTTACCATCCCAAAATGAATCCCTGAGATGAAAAAAGTTGATTTCGGAGCATGATTTTTGAACAGGAGCTTCAACGGTTTTGGGGCATATGAGAAATTCCCTAGGCCCCGGACCCATTGATTTTGGTCAAAAATGAAAATTTTAAAAGTGCCCCTATTTCTGCTTTAAACTTTAGTTACCATCCCAAAATGAATCCCTGAGATGAAAAAAGTTGATTTCAGAGCATGATTTTTGAACAGGAGCTTCAACGGTTTTGGGGCATATGAGAAATTCCCTAAGCCCCTGACCCATCGATTTTGGTCAAAAATGAAAATTTTAAAAGTGCCCCTATTTCTGCTCTAAACTTTAGTTACCATCCCAAAATGAATCCCTGAGATGAAAAAAGTTGATTTCGCAGCATGATTTTTGAACAGGAGCTTCAACGGTTTTGGGGCATATGAGAAATTCCCTAAGCCCCTGACCCATCGATTTTGGTCAAAAATGAAAATTTTAAAAGTGCCCCTATTTCTGCTCTAAACTTTAGTTACCATCCCAAAATGAATCCCTGAGATGAAAAAAGTTGATTTCGCAGCATGATTTTTGAACAGGAGCTTCAACGGTTTTGGGGCATATGAGAAATTCCCTAAGCCCCGGACCCATCGATTTTGGTCAAAAATGAAAATTTTAAAAGTGCCCCTATTTCTGCTTTAAACTTTAGTTACCATCCCAAAATGAATCCCTGAGATGAAAAAAGTTGATTTCAGAGCATGATTTTTGAACAGGAGCTTCAACGGTTTTGTGGCATATGAGAAATTCCCTAAGCCCCGGACCCATCGATTTTGGTCAAAAATGAAAATTTTAAAAGTGCCTCTATTTCTGCTTTAAACTTTAGTTACCATCCCAAAATAAATCCCTGAGATGAAAAAAGTTGATTTCGGAGCACGATTTTTGAACAGGAGCTTCAACGGTTTTGGGGCATATGAGAAATTCCCTAAGCCCCGGACCCATCGATTTTGGTCAAAAATGAAAATGTTAAAAGTGCCCCTATTTCTGCTTTAAACTTTAGTTACCATCCCAAAATGAATCCCTGAGATGAAAAAAGTTGATTTCGGAGCACGATTTTTGAACAGGAGCTTCAACGGTTTTGTGGCATATGAGAAATTCCCTAAGCCCCGGACCAATTGATTTTGGTCAAAAATGAAAATTTTAAAAGTGCCCCTATTTCTGCTTTAAACTTTAGTTACCATCCCAAAATGAATCCCTGAGATGAAAAAAGTTGATTTCGGAGCATGATTTTTGAACAGGAGTTTCAACGGTTTTGGGGCATATGAGAAATTCCCTAAGCCCCGGACCCATCGATTTTGGTCAAAAATGAAAATGTTAAAAGTGCCCCTATTTCTGCTTTAAACTTTAGTTACCATCCCAAAATGAATCCCTGAGATGAAAAAAGTTGATTTCGGAGCACGATTTTTGAACAGGAGCTTCAACGGTTTTGTGGCATATGAGAAATTCCCTAAGCCCCGGACCAATTGATTTTGGTCAAAAATGAAAATTTTAAAAGTGCCCCTATTTCTGCTTTAAACTTTAGTTACCATCCCAAAATGAATCCCTGAGATGAAAAAAGTTGATTTCGGAGCATGATTTTTGAACAGGAGCTTCAACGGTTTTGTGGCATATGAGAAATTCCCTAGGCCCCGGACCCATTGATTTTGGTCAAAAATGAAAATTTTAAAAGTGCCCCTATTTCTGCTTTAAACTTTAGTTACCATCCCAAAATTAATCCCTGAGATGAAAAAAGTTGATTTCAGAGCATGATTTTTGAACAGGAGCTTCAACGGTTTTGGGGCATATGAGAAATTCCCTAAGCCCCAGACCCATCGATTTTGGTCAAAAATGAAAATTTTAAAAGTGCCCCTATTTCTGCTCTAAACTTTAGTTACCATCCCAAAATGAATCCCTGAGATGAAAAAAGTTGATTTCGCAGCATGATTTTTCAACAGGAGCTTCAACGGTTTTGGGGCATATGAGAAATTCCCTAAGCCCCGGACCCATCGATTTTGGTCAAAAATGAAAATTTTAAAAGTGCCCCTATTTCTGCTTTAAACTTTAGTTACCATCCCAAAATGAATCCCTGAGATGAAAAAAGTTGATTTCAGAGCATGATTTTTGAACAGGAGCTTCAACGGTTTTGTGGCATATGAGAAATTCCCTAAGCCCCGGACCCATCGATTTTGGTCAAAAATGAAAATTTTAAAAGTGCCCCTATTTCTGCTTTAAACTTTAGTTACCATCCCAAAATAAATCCCTGAGATGAAAAAAGTTGATTTCGGAGCACGATTTTTGAACAGGAGCTTCAACGGTTTTGGGGCATATGAGAAATTCCCTAAGCCCCGGACCCATCGATTTTGGTCAAAAATGAAAATGTTAAAAGTGCCCCTATTTCTGCTTTAAACTTTAGTTACCATCCCAAAATGAATCCCTGAGATGAAAAAAGTTGATTTCGGAGCACGATTTTTGAACAGGAGCTTCAACGGTTTTGTGGCATATGAGAAATTCCCTAAGCCCCGGACCAATTGATTTTGGTCAAAAATGAAAATTTTAAAAGTGCCCCTATTTCTGCTTTAAACTTTAGTTACCATCCCAAAATGAATCCCTGAGATGAAAAAAGTTGATTTCGGAGCATGATTTTTGAACAGGAGTTTCAACGGTTTTGGGGCATATGAGAAATTCCCTAAGCCCCGGACCCATCGATTTTGGTCAAAAATGAAAATGTTAAAAGTGCCCCTATTTCTGCTTTAAACTTTAGTTACCATCCCAAAATGAATCCCTGAGATGAAAAAAGTTGATTTCGGAGCACGATTTTTGAACAGGAGCTTCAACGGTTTTGTGGCATATGAGAAATTCCCTAAGCCCCGGACCAATTGATTTTGGTCAAAAATGAAAATTTTAAAAGTGCCCCTATTTCTGCTTTAAACTTTAGTTACCATCCCAAAATGAATCCCTGAGATGAAAAAAGTTGATTTCGGAGCATGATTTTTGAACAGGAGCTTCAACGGTTTTGTGGCATATGAGAAATTCCCTAGGCCCCGGACCCATTGATTTTGGTCAAAAATGAAAATTTTAAAAGTGCTCCTATTTCTGCTTTAAACTTTAGTTACCATCCCAAAATGAATCCCTGAGATGAAAAAAGTTGATTTCAGAGAATGATTTTTGAACAGGAGCTTCAACGGTTTTGGGGCATATGAGAAATTCCCTAAGCCCCGGACCCATCGATTTTGGTCAAAAATGAAAATTTTAAAAGTGCCCCTATTTCTGCTCTAAACTTTAGTTACCATCCCAAAATGAATCCCTGAGATGAAAAAAGTTGATTTCGCAGCATGATTTTTGAACAGGAGCTTCAACGGTTTTGGGGCATATGAGAAATTCCCTAAGCCCCGGACCCATCGATTTTGGTCAAAAATGAAAATTTTAAAAGTGCCCCTATTTCTGCTTTAAACTTTAGTTACCATCCCAAAATGAATCCCTGAGATGAAAAAAGTTGATTTCAGAGCATGATTTTTGAACAGGAGCTTCAACGGTTTTGTGGCATATGAGAAATTCCCTAAGCCCCGGACCCATCGATTTTGGTCAAAAATGAAAATTTTAAAAGTGCCCCTGTTTCTGCTTTAAACTTTAGTTACCATCCCAAAATAAATCCCTGAGATGAAAAAAGTTGATTTCGGAGCACGATTTTTGAACAGGAGCTTCAACGGTTTTGTGGCATATGAGAAATTCCCTAAGCCCCGGACCAATTGATTTTGGTCAAAAATGAAAATTTTAAAAGTGCCCCTATTTCTGCTTTAAACTTTAGTTACCATCCCAAAATGAATCCCTGAGATGAAAAAAGTTGATTTCGGAGCATGATTTTTGAACAGGAGCTTCAACGGTTTTGTGGCATATGAGAAATTCCCTAGGCCCCGGACCCATTGATTTTGGTCAAAAATGAAAATTTTAAAAGTGCTCCTATTTCTGCTTTAAACTTTAGTTACCATCCCAAAATGAATCCCTGAGATGAAAAAAGTTGATTTCAGAGAATGATTTTTGAACAGGAGCTTCAACGGTTTTGGGGCATATGAGAAATTCCCTAAGCCCCGGACCCATCGATTTTGGTCAAAAATGAAAATTTTAAAAGTGCCCCTATTTCTGCTTTAAACTTTAGTTACCATCCCAAAATGAATCCCTGAGATGAAAAAAGTTGATTTCGGAGCATGATTTTTGAACAGGAGCTTCAACGGTTTTGGGGCATATGAGAAATTCCCTAAGCCCCGGACCCAGCGATTTTGGTCAAAAATGAAAATTTTAAAAGTGCCCCTATTTCTGCTTTAAACTTTAGTTACCATCCCAAAATGAATCCCTGAGATGAAAAAAGTTGATTTCGGAGCATGATTTTTGAACAGGAGCTTCAACGGTTTTGGGGCATATGAGAAATTCCCTAAACCCCGGACCCATCGATTTTGGTCAAAAATGAAAATTTTAAAAGTGCCCCTATTTCTGCTTTAAACTTTAGTTACCATCCCAAAATGAATCCCTGAGATGAAAAAAGTTGATTTCGGAGCATGATTTTTGAACAGGAGCTTCAACGGTTTTGGGGCATATGAGAAATTCCCTAAGCCCCGGACCCATCGATTTTGGTCAAAAATGAAAATTTTAAAAGTGCCCCTATTTCTGCTTTAAACTTTAGTTACCATCCCAAAATGAATCCCTGAGATGAAAAAAGTTGATTTCGGAGCATGATTTTTGAACAGGAGCTTTAACGGTTTTGGGGCATATGAGAAATTCTCTAAGCCCCGGACCCATCGATTTTGGTCAAAAATGAAAATTTTAAAAGTGCCCCTATTTCTGCTTTAAACTTTAGTTACCATCCCAAAATGAATCCCTGAGATGAAAAAAGTTGATTTCGGAGCATGATTTTTGAACAGGAGCTTCAACGGTTTTGGGGCATATGAGAAATTCCCTAAGCCCCGGACCCATTGATTTTGGTCAAAAATGAAAATTTTAAAAGTGCCCCTATTTCTGCTTTAAACTTTAGTTACCATCCCAAAATGAATCCCTGAGATGAAAAAAGTTGATTTCGGAGCATGATTTTTGAACAGGAGCTTCAACGGTTTTGGGGCATATGAGAAATTCCCTAAGCCCCGGACCCATCGATTTTGGTCAAAAATGAAAATTTTAAAAGTGCCCCTATTTCTGCTTTAAACTTTAGTTACCATCCCAAAATGAATCCCTGAGATGAAAAAAAGTTGATTTCAGAGCATGATTTTTGAACAGGAGCTTCAACGGTTTTGTGGCATATGAGAAATTCCCTAAGCCCCGGACCCATCAATTTTGGTCAAAAATGAAAATTTTAAAAGTGCCCCTATTTCTGCTTTAAACTTTAGTTACCATCCCAAAATGAATCCCTGAGATGAAAAAAGTTGATTTCGGAGCATGATTTTTGAACAGGAGCTTCAACGGTTTTGGGGCATATGAGAAATTCCCTAAGCCCCGGACCCATCGATTTTGGTCAAAAATGAAAATTTTAAAAGTGCCCCTATTTCTGCTTTAAACTTTAGTTACCATCCCAAAATGAATCCCTGATATGAAAAAAGTTGATTTCGGAGCATGATTTTTGAACAGGAGCTTCAACGGTTTTGGGACATATGAGAAATTCCCTAAGCCCCGCACCCATCGATTTTGGTCAAAAATGATCATTTTAAAAGTGCCCCTATTTCTGCTTTAAACTTTAGTTACCATCCCAAAATGAATCCCTGAGATGAAAAAAGTTGATTTCGGAGCATGATTTTTGAACAGGAGCTTCAACGGTTTTGGGGCATATGAGAAATTCCCTAAGCCCCGGACCCATCGATTTTGGTCAAAAATGAAAATTTTAAAAGTGCCCCTATTTCTGCTTTAAACTTTAGTTACCATCCCAAAATGAATCCCTGAGATGAAAAAAGTTGATTTCGAAGCATGATTTTTGAACAGGAGCTTCAACGGTTTTGGGGCATATGAGAAATTCCCTAAGCCCCGGACCCATTGATTTTGGTCAAAAATGAAAATTTTAAAAGTGCCCCTATTTCTGCTTTAAACTTTAGTTACCATCCCAAAATGAATCCCTGAGATGAAAAAAGTTGATTTCGGAGCATGATTTTTGAACAGGAGCTTCAACGGTTTTGGGGCATATGAGAAATTCCCTAAGCTCCGGACCCATCAATTTTGGTCAAAAATGAAAATTTTAAAAGTGCCCCTATTTCTGCTTTAAACTTTAGTTACCATCCCAAAATGAATCCCTGAGATGAAAAAAGTTGATTTCGGAGCATGATTTTTGAACAGGAGCTTCAACGGTTTTGGGGCATATGAGAAATTCCCTAAGCCCCGGACCCATCAATTTTGGTCAAAAATGAAAATTTTAAAAGTGCCCCTATTTCTGCTTTAAACTTTGGTTACCATCCCAAAATAAATCCCTGAGATGAAAAAAGTTGATTTCGGAGCATGATTTTTGAACAGGAGCTTCAACGGTTTTGGGGCATATGAGAAATTCCCTAAGCCCCGGACCCATCGATTTTGGTCAAAAATGAAAATTTTAAAAGTGCCCCTATTTCTGCTTTAAACTTTAGTTACCATCCCAAAATGAATCCCTGAGATGAAAAAAGTTGATTTCGAAGCATGATTTTTGAACAGGAGCTTCAACGGTTTTGGGGCATATGAGAAATTCCCTAAGCCCCGGACCCATCGATTTTGGTCAAAAATGAAAATTTTAAAAGTGCCCCTATTTCTGCTTTAAACTTTAGTTACCATCCCAAAATGAATCCCTGAGATGAAAAAAGTTGATTTCGGAGCATGATTTTTGAAGAGGAGCTTCAACGGTTTTGGGGCATATGAGAAATTCCCTAAGCCCCGGACCCATCGATTTTGGTCAAAAATGAAAATTTTAAAAGTGCCCCTATTTCTGCTTTAAACTTTAGTTACCATCCCAAAATGAATCCCTGAGATTAAAAAAGTTGATTTCGGAGCATGATTTTTGAACAGGAGCTTCAACGGTTTTGTGGCATATGAGAAATTCCCTAAGCCCCGGACCCATCGATTTTGGTCAAAAATGAAAATTTTAAAAGTGCCCCTATTTCTGCTTTAAACTTTAGTTACCATCCCAAAATGAATCCCTGAGATGAAAAAAAGTTGATTTCAGAGCATGATTTTTGAACAGGAGCTTCAACGGTTTTGGGGCATATGAGAAATTCCCTAAGCCCCGGACCCATCGATTTTGGTCAAAAATGAAAATTTTAAAAGTGCCCCTATTTCTGCTTTAAACTTTAGTTACCATCCCAAAATGAATCCCTGAGATGAAAAAAGTTGATTTCGGAGCATGATTTTTGAACAGGAGCTTCAACGGTTTTGGGGCATATGAGAAATTCCCTAAGCCCCGGACCAATTGATATTGGTCAAAAATGAAAATTTTAAAAGTGCCCCTATTTCTGCTTTAAACTTTAGTTACCATCCCAAAATGAATCCCTGAGATGAAAAAAAGTTGATTTCGGAGCATGATTTTTGAACAGGAGTTTCAACGGTTTTGGGGCATATGAGAAATTCCCTAAGCCCCGGACCCATCGATTTTGGTAAAAAATGAAAATTTTAAAAGTGCCCCTATTTCTGCTTTAAACTTTAGTTACCATCCCAAAATGAATCCCTGAGATGAAAAAAGTTGATTTCAGAGCATGATTTTTGAACAGGAGCTTCAACGGTTTTGTGGCATATGAGAAATTCCCTAAGCCCCGGACCCATCGATTTTGGTCAAAAATGAAAATTTTAAAAGTGCCCCTATTTCTGCTTTAAACTTTAGTTACCATCCCAAAATGAATCCCTGAGATGAAAAAAGTTGATTTCGCAGCATGATTTTTGAACAGGAGCTTCAACGGTTTTGGGGCATATGAGAAATTCCCTAAGCCCCGGACCCATCGATTTTGGTCAAAAATGAAAATTTTAAAAGTGCCCCTATTTCTGCTTTAAACTTTAGTTACCATCCCAAAATGAATCCCTGAGATGAAAAAAGTTGATTTCAGAGCATGATTTTTGAACAGGAGCTTCAACGGTTTTGTGGCATATGAGAAATTCCCTAAGCCCCGGACCCATCGATTTTGGTCAAAAATGAAAATTTTAAAAGTGCCCCTATTTCTGCTTTAAACTTTAGTTACCATCCCAAAATAAATCCCTGAGATGAAAAAAGTTGATTTCGGAGCACGATTTTTGAACAGGAGCTTCAACGGTTTTGGGGCATATGAGAAATTCCCTAAGCCCCGGACCCATCGATTTTGGTCAAAAATGAAAATTTTAAAAGTGCCCCTATTTCTGCTTTAAACTTTAGTTACCATCCCAAAATGAATCCCTGAGATGAAAAAAGTTGATTTCAGAGCATGATTTTTGAACAGGAGCTTCAACGGTTTTGGGGCATATGAGAAATTCCCTAAGCCCCGGACCCATCGATTTTGGTCAAAAATGAAAATTTTAAAAGTGCCCCTATTTCTGCTCTAAACTTTAGTTACCATCCCAAAATGAACCCCTGAGATGAAAAAAGTTGATTTCGCAGCATGATTTTTGAACAGGAGCTTCAACGGTTTTGGGGCATATGAGAAGTTCCCTAAGCCCCGGACCCATCGATTTTGGTCAAAAATGAAAATTTTAAAAGTGCCCCTATTTCTGCTTTAAACTTTAGTTACCATCCCAAAATGAATCCCTGAGATGAAAAAAGTTGATTTCAGAGCATGATTTTTGAACAGGAGCTTCAACGGTTTTGTGGCATATGAGAAATTCCCTAAGCCCCGGACCCATCGATTTTGGTCAAAAATGAAAATTTTAAAAGTGCCCCTATTTCTGCTTTAAACTTTAGTTACCATCCCAAAATAAATCCCTGAGATGAAAAAAGTTGATTTCGGAGCACGATTTTTGAACAGGAGCTTCAACGGTTTTGGGGCATATGAGAAATTCCCTAAGCCCCGGACCCATCGATTTTGGTCAAAAATGAAAATGTTAAAAGTGCCCCTATTTCTGCTTTAAACTTTAGTTACCATCCCAAAATGAATCCCTGAGATGAAAAAAGTTGATTTCAGAGCATGATTTTTGAACAGGAGTTTCAACGGTTTTGGGGCATATGAGAAATTCCCTAAGCCCCGGACCCATCGATTTTGGTCAAAAATGAAAATGTTAAAAGTGCCCCTATTTCTGCTTTAAACTTTAGTTACCATCCCAAAATGAATCCCTGAGATGAAAAAAGTTGATTTCGGAGCACGATTTTTGAACAGGAGCTTCAACGGTTTTGTGGCATATGAGAAATTCCCTAAGCCCCGGACCAATTGATTTTGGTCAAAAATGAAAATTTTAAAAGTGCCCCTATTTCTGCTTTAAACTTTAGTTACCATCCCAAAATGAATCCCTGAGATTAAAAAAGTTGATTTCGGAGCATGATTTTTGAACAGGAGTTTCAACGGTTTTGGGGCATATGAGAAATTCCCTAAGCCCCGGACCCATCGATTTTGGTCAAAAATGAAAATTTTAAAAGTGCCCATATTTCTGCTTTAAACTTTAGTTACCATCCCAAAATAAATCCCTGAGATGAAAAAAGTTGATTTCGGAGCACGATTTTTGAACAGGAGCTTCAACGGTTTTGGGGCATATGAGAAATTCCCTAAGCCCCGGACCCATCGATTTTGGTCAAAAATGAAAATGTTAAAAGTGCCCCTATTTCTGCTTTAAACTTTAGTTACCATCCCAAAATGAATCCCTGAGATGAAAAAAGTTGATTTCGGAGCACGATTTTTGAACAGGAGCTTCAACGGTTTTGTGGCATATGAGAAATTCCCTAAGCCCCGGACCAATTGATTTTGGTCAAAAATGAAAATTTTAAAAGTGCCCCTATTTCTGCTTTAAACTTTAGTTACCATCCCAAAATGAATCCGAGATGAAAAAAGTTGATTTCGGAGCATGATTTTTGAACAGGAGTTTCAACGGTTTTGGGGCATATGAGAAATTCCCTAAGCCCCGGACCCATCGATTTTGGTCAAAAATGAAAATTTTAAAAGTGCCCCTATTTCTGCTTTAAACTTTAGTTACCATCCCAAAATGAATCCCTGAGATGAAAAAAGTTGATTTCGCAGCATGATTTTTGAACAGGAGCTTCAACGGTTTTGGGGCATATGAGAAATTCCCTAAGCCCCGGACCCATCGATTTTGGTCAAAAATGAAAATTTTAAAAGTGCCCCTATTTCTGCTTTAAACTTTAGTTACCATCCCAAAATGAATCCCTGAGATGAAAAAAGTTGATTTCAGAGCATGATTTTTGAACAGGAGCTTCAACGGTTTTGTGGCATATGAGAAATTCCCTAAGCCCCGGACCCATCGATTTTGGTCAAAAATGAAAATTTTAAAAGTGCCCCTATTTCTGCTTTAAACTTTAGTTACCATCCCAAAATAAATCCCTGAGATGAAAAAAGTTGATTTCGGAGCACGATTTTTGAACAGGAGCTTCAACGGTTTTGGGGCATATGAGAAATTCCCTAAGCCCCGGACCCATCGATTTTGGTCAAAAATGAAAATGTTAAAAGTGCCCCTATTTCTGCTTTAAACTTTAGTTACCATCCCAAAATGAATCCCTGAGATGAAAAAAGTTGATTTCGGAGCACGATTTTTGAACAGGAGCTTCAACGGTTTTGTGGCATATGAGAAATTCCCTAAGCCCCGGACCCATCGATTTTGGTCAAAAATGAAAATTTTAAAAGTGCCCCTATTTCTGCTTTAAACTTTAGTTACCATCCCAAAATGAATCCCTGAGATGAAAAAAGTTGATTTCGGAGCATGATTTTTTAACAGGAGCTTCAACGGTTTTGTGGCATATGAGAAATTCCCTAGGCCCCGGACCCATTGATTTTGGTCAAAAATGAAAATTTTAAAAGTGCCCCTATTTCTGCTTTAAACTTTAGTTACCATCCCAAAATGAATCCCTGAGATGAAAAAAGTTGATTTCAGAGCATGATTTTTGAACAGGAGCTTCAACGGTTTTGGGGCATATGAGAAATTCCCTAAGCCCCGGACCCATCGATTTTGGTCAAAAATGAAAATTTTAAAAGTGCCCCTATTTCTGCTCTAAACTTTAGTTACCATCCCAAAATGAATCCCTGAGATGAAAAAAGTTGATTTCGCAGCATGATTTTTGAACAGGAGCTTCAACGGTTTTGGGGCATATGAGAAATTCCCTAAGCCCCGGACCCATCGATTTTGGTCAAAAATGAAAATTTTAAAAGTGCCCCTATTTCTGCTTTAAACTTTAGTTACCATCCCAAAATGAATCCCTGAGATGAAAAAAGTTGATTTCAGAGCATGATTTTTGAACAGGAGCTTCAACGGTTTTGTGGCATATGAGAAATTCCCTAAGCCCCGGACCCATCGATTTTGGTCAAAAATGAAAATTTTAAAAGTGCCCCTATTTCTGCTTTAAACTTTAGTTACCATCCCAAAATAAATCCCTGAGATGAAAAAAGTTGATTTCGGAGCACGATTTTTGAACAGGAGCTTCAACGGTTTTGGGGCATATGAGAAATTCCCTAAGCCCCGGACCCATCGATTTTGGTCAAAAATGAAAATGTTAAAAGTGCCCCTATTTCTGCTTTAAACTTTAGTTACCATCCCAAAATGAATCCCTGAGATGAAAAAAGTTGATTTCGGAGCACGATTTTTGAACAGGAGCTTCAACGGTTTTGTGGCATATGAGAAATTCCCTAAGCCCCGGACCAATTGATTTTGGTCAAAAATGAAAATTTTAAAAGTGCCCCTATTTCTGCTTTAAACTTTAGTTACCATCCCAAAATGAATCCCTGAGATGAAAAAAGTTGATTTCGGAGCATGATTTTTGAACAGGAGTTTCAACGGTTTTGGGGCATATGAGAAATTCCCTAAGCCCCGGACCCATCGATTTTGGTCAAAAATGAAAATGTTAAAAGTGCCCCTATTTCTGCTTTAAACTTTAGTTACCATCCCAAAATGAATCCCTGAGATGAAAAAAGTTGATTTCGGAGCACGATTTTTGAACAGGAGCTTCAACGGTTTTGTGGCATATGAGAAATTCCCTAAGCCCCGGACCAATTGATTTTGGTCAAAAATGAAAATTTTAAAAGTGCCCCTATTTCTGCTTTAAACTTTAGTTACCATCCCAAAATGAATCCCTGAGATGAAAAAAGTTGATTTCGGAGCATGATTTTTGAACAGGAGTTTCAACGGTTTTGGGGCATATGAGAAATTCCCTAAGCCCCGGACCCATCGATTTTGGTCAAAAATGAAAATTTTAAAAGTGCCCCTATTTCTGCTTTAAACTTTAGTTACCATCCCAAAATAAATCCCTGAGATGAAAAAAGTTGATTTCGGAGCACGATTTTTGAACAGGAGCTTCAACGGTTTTGGGGCATATGAGAAATTCCCTAAGCCCCGGACCCATCGATTTTGGTCAAAAATGAAAATGTTAAAAGTGCCCCTATTTCTGCTTTAAACTTTAGTTACCATCCCAAAATGAATCCCTGAGATGAAAAAAGTTGATTTCGGAGCACGATTTTTGAACAGGAGCTTCAACGGTTTTGTGGCATATGAGAAATTCCCTAAGCCCCGGACCAATTGATTTTGGTCAAAAATGAAAATTTTAAAAGTGCCCCTATTTCTGCTTTAAACTTTAGTTACCATCCCAAAATGAATCCCTGAGATGAAAAAAGTTGATTTCGGAGCATGATTTTTGAACAGGAGTTTCAACGGTTTTGGGGCATATGAGAAATTCCCTAAGCCCCGGACCCATCGATTTTGGTCAAAAATGAAAATTTTAAAAGTGCCCCTATTTCTGCTTTAAACTTTAGTTACCATCCCAAAATGAATCCCTGAGATGAAAAAAGTTGATTTCGGAGCATGATTTTTGAACAGGAGCTTCAACGGTTTTGGGGCATATGAGAAATTCCCTAAGCCCCGGACCCATCGATTTTGGTCAAAAATGAAAATTTTAAAAGTGCCCCTTTTTCTGCTTTAAACTTTAGTTACCATCCCAAAATGAATCCCTGAGATGAAAAAAGTTGATTTCGGAGCATGATTTTTGAACAGGAGCTTCAACGGTTTTGTGGCATATGAGAAATTCCCTAGGCCCCGGACCCATTGATTTTGGTCAAAAATGAAAATTTTAAAAGTGCCCCTATTTCTGCTTTAAACTTTAGTTACCATCCCAAAATGAATCCCTGAGATGAAAAAAGTTGATTTCAGAGCATGATTTTTGAACAGGAGCTTCAACGGTTTTGGGGCATATGAGAAATTCCCTAAGCCCCTGACCCATCGATTTTGGTCAAAAATGAAAATTTTAAAAGTGCCCCTATTTCTGCTCTAAACTTTAGTTACCATCCCAAAATGAATCCCTGAGATGAAAAAAGTTGATTTCGCAGCATGATTTTTGAACAGGAGCTTCAACGGTTTTGGGGCATATGAGAAATTCCCTAAGCCCCGGACCCATCGATTTTGGTCAAAAATGAAAATTTTAAAAGTGCCCCTATTTCTGCTTTAAACTTTAGTTACCATCCCAAAATGAATCCCTGAGATGAAAAAAGTTGATTTCAGAGCATGATTTTTGAACAGGAGCTTCAACGGTTTTGTGGCATATGAGAAATTCCCTAAGCCCCGGACCCATCGATTTTGGTCAAAAATGAAAATTTTAAAAGTGCCTCTATTTCTGCTTTAAACTTTAGTTACCATCCCAAAATAAATCCCTGAGATGAAAAAAGTTGATTTCGGAGCACGATTTTTGAACAGGAGCTTCAACGGTTTTGGGGCATATGAGAAATTCCCTAAGCCCCGGACCCATCGATTTTGGTCAAAAATGAAAATGTTAAAAGTGCCCCTATTTCTGCTTTAAACTTTAGTTACCATCCCAAAATGAATCCCTGAGATGAAAAAAGTTGATTTCGGAGCATGATTTTTGAACAGGAGCTTCAACGGTTTTGTGGCATATGAGAAATTCCCTAAGCCCCGGACCAATTGATTTTGGTCAAAAATGAAAATTTTAAAAGTGCCCCTATTTCTGCTTTAAACTTTAGTTACCATCCCAAAATGAATCCCTGAGATGAAAAAAGTTGATTTCGGAGCATGATTTTTGAACAGGAGTTTCAACGGTTTTGGGGCATATGAGAAATTCCCTAAGCCCCGGACCCATCGATTTTGGTCAAAAATGAAAATGTTAAAAGTGCCCCTATTTCTGCTTTAAACTTTAGTTACCATCCCAAAATGAATCCCTGAGATGAAAAAAGTTGATTTCGGAGCACGATTTTTGAACAGGAGCTTCAACGGTTTTGTGGCATATGAGAAATTCCCTAAGCCCCGGACCAATTGATTTTGGTCAAAAATGAAAATTTTAAAAGTGCCCCTATTTCTGCTTTAAACTTTAGTTACCATCCCAAAATGAATCCCTGAGATGAAAAAAGTTGATTTCGGAGCATGATTTTTGAACAGGAGCTTCAACGGTTTTGTGGCATATGAGAAATTCCCTAGGCCCCGGACCCATTGATTTTGGTCAAAAATGAAAATTTTAAAAGTGCCCCTATTTCTGCTTTAAACTTTAGTTACCATCCCAAAATTAATCCCTGAGATGAAAAAAGTTGATTTCAGAGCATGATTTTTGAACAGGAGCTTCAACGGTTTTGGGGCATATGAGAAATTCCCTAAGCCCCAGACCCATCGATTTTGGTCAAAAATGAAAATTTTAAAAGTGCCCCTATTTCTGCTCTAAACTTTAGTTACCATCCCAAAATGAATCCCTGAGATGAAAAAAGTTGATTTCGCAGCATGATTTTTCAACAGGAGCTTCAACGGTTTTGGGGCATATGAGAAATTCCCTAAGCCCCGGACCCATCGATTTTGGTCAAAAATGAAAATTTTAAAAGTGCCCCTATTTCTGCTTTAAACTTTAGTTACCATCCCAAAATGAATCCCTGAGATGAAAAAAGTTGATTTCAGAGCATGATTTTTGAACAGGAGCTTCAACGGTTTTGTGGCATATGAGAAATTCCCTAAGCCCCGGACCCATCGATTTTGGTCAAAAATGAAAATTTTAAAAGTGCCCCTATTTCTGCTTTAAACTTTAGTTACCATCCCAAAATAAATCCCTGAGATGAAAAAAGTTGATTTCGGAGCACGATTTTTGAACAGGAGCTTCAACGGTTTTGGGGCATATGAGAAATTCCCTAAGCCCCGGACCCATCGATTTTGGTCAAAAATGAAAATGTTAAAAGTGCCCCTATTTCTGCTTTAAACTTTAGTTACCATCCCAAAATGAATCCCTGAGATGAAAAATGTTGATTTCGGAGCACGATTTTTGAACAGGAGCTTCAACGGTTTTGTGGCATATGAGAAATTCCCTAAGCCCCGGACCAATTGATTTTGGTCAAAAATGAAAATTTTAAAAGTGCCCCTATTTCTGCTTTAAACTTTAGTTACCATCCCAAAATGAATCCCTGAGATGAAAAAAGTTGATTTCGGAGCATGATTTTTGAACAGGAGTTTCAACGGTTTTGGGGCATATGAGAAATTCCCTAAGCCCCGGACCCATCGATTTTGGTCAAAAATGAAAATGTTAAAAGTGCCCCTATTTCTGCTTTAAACTTTAGTTACCATCCCAAAATGAATCCCTGAGATGAAAAAAGTTGATTTCGGAGCACGATTTTTGAACAGGAGCTTCAACGGTTTTGTGGCATATGAGAAATTCCCTAAGCCCCGGACCAATTGATTTTGGTCAAAAATGAAAATTTTAAAAGTGCCCCTATTTCTGCTTTAAACTTTAGTTACCATCCCAAAATGAATCCCTGAGATGAAAAAAGTTGATTTCGGAGCATGATTTTTGAACAGGAGCTTCAACGGTTTTGTGGCATATGAGAAATTCCCTAGGCCCCGGACCCATTGATTTTGGTCAAAAATGAAAATTTTAAAAGTGCTCCTATTTCTGCTTTAAACTTTAGTTACCATCCCAAAATGAATCCCTGAGATGAAAAAAGTTGATTTCAGAGAATGATTTTTGAACAGGAGCTTCAACGGTTTTGGGGCATATGAGAAATTCCCTAAGCCCCGGACCCATCGATTTTGGTCAAAAATGAAAATTTTAAAAGTGCCCCTATTTCTGCTCTAAACTTTAGTTACCATCCCAAAATGAATCCCTGAGATGAAAAAAGTTGATTTCGCAGCATGATTTTTGAACAGGAGCTTCAACGGTTTTGGGGCATATGAGAAATTCCCTAAGCCCCGGACCCATCGATTTTGGTCAAAAATGAAAATTTTAAAAGTGCCCCTATTTCTGCTTTAAACTTTAGTTACCATCCCAAAATGAATCCCTGAGATGAAAAAAGTTGATTTCAGAGCATGATTTTTGAACAGGAGCTTCAACGGTTTTGTGGCATATGAGAAATTCCCTAAGCCCCGGACCCATCGATTTTGGTCAAAAATGAAAATTTTAAAAGTGCCCCTGTTTCTGCTTTAAACTTTAGTTACCATCCCAAAATAAATCCCTGAGATGAAAAAAGTTGATTTCGGAGCACGATTTTTGAACAGGAGCTTCAACGGTTTTGGGGCATATGAGAAATTCCCTAAGCCCCGGACCCATCGATTTTGGTCAAAAATGAAAATGTTAAAAGTGCCCCTATTTCTGCTTTAAACTTTAGTTACCATCCCAAAATGAATCCCTGAGATGAAAAAAGTTGATTTCGGAGCACGATTTTTGAACAGGAGCTTCAACGGTTTTGTGGCATATGAGAAATTCCCTAAGCCCCGGACCAATTGATTTTGGTCAAAAATGAAAATTTTAAAAGTGCCCCTATTTCTGCTTTAAACTTTAGTTACCATCCCAAAATGAATCCCTGAGATGAAAAAAGTTGATTTCGGAGCATGATTTTTGAACAGGAGCTTCAACGGTTTTGTGGCATATGAGAAATTCCCTAGGCCCCGGACCCATTGATTTTGGTCAAAAATGAAAATTTTAAAAGTGCCCCTATTTCTGCTTTAAACTTTAGTTACCATCCCAAAATTAATCCCTGAGATGAAAAAAGTTGATTTCAGAGCATGATTTTTGAACAGGAGCTTCAACGGTTTTGGGGCATATGAGAAATTCCCTAAGCCCCAGACCCATCGATTTTGGTCAAAAATGAAAATTTTAAAAGTGCCCCTATTTCTGCTCTAAACTTTAGTTACCATCCCAAAATGAATCCCTGAGATGAAAAAAGTTGATTTCGCAGCATGATTTTTCAACAGGAGCTTCAACGGTTTTGGGGCATATGAGAAATTCCCTAAGCCCCGGACCCATCGATTTTGGTCAAAAATGAAAATTTTAAAAGTGCCCCTATTTCTGCTTTAAACTTTAGTTACCATCCCAAAATGAATCCCTGAGATGAAAAAAGTTGATTTCGGAGCACGATTTTTGAACAGGAGCTTCAACGGTTTTGTGGCATATGAGAAATTCCCTAAGCCCCGGACCAATTGATTTTGGTCAAAAATGAAAATTTTAAAAGTGCCCCTATTTCTGCTTTAAACTTTAGTTACCATCCCAAAATGAATCCCTGAGATGAAAAAAGTTGATTTCGGAGCATGATTTTTGAACAGGAGTTTCAACGGTTTTGGGGCATATGAGAAATTCCCTAAGCCCCGGACCCATCGATTTTGGTCAAAAATGAAAATTTTAAAAGTGCCCCTATTTCTGCTTTAAACTTTAGTTACCATCCCAAAATGAATCCCTGAGATGAAAAAAGTTGATTTCGGAGCATGATTTTTGAACAGGAGCTTCAACGGTTTTGTGGCATATGAGAAATTCCCTAGGCCCCGGACCCATTGATTTTGGTCAAAAATGAAAATTTTAAAAGTGCCCCTATTTCTGCTTTAAACTTTAGTTACCATCCCAAAATTAATCCCTGAGATGAAAAAAGTTGATTTCAGAGCATGATTTTTGAACAGGAGCTTCAACGGTTTTGGGGCATATGAGAAATTCCCTAAGCCCCAGACCCATCGATTTTGGTCAAAAATGAAAATTTTAAAAGTGCCCCTATTTCTGCTCTAAACTTTAGTTACCATCCCAAAATGAATCCCTGAGATGAAAAAAGTTGATTTCGCAGCATGATTTTTCAACAGGAGCTTCAACGGTTTTGGGGCATATGAGAAATTCCCTAAGCCCCGGACCCATCGATTTTGGTCAAAAATGAAAATTTTAAAAGTGCCCCTATTTCTGCTTTAAACTTTAGTTACCATCCCAAAATGAATCCCTGAGATGAAAAAAGTTGATTTCAGAGCATGATTTTTGAACAGGAGCTTCAACGGTTTTGTGGCATATGAGAAATTCCCTAAGCCCCGGACCCATCGATTTTGGTCAAAAATGAAAATTTTAAAAGTGCCCCTATTTCTGCTTTAAACTTTAGTTACCATCCCAAAATAAATCCCTGAGATGAAAAAAGTTGATTTCGGAGCACGATTTTTGAACAGGAGCTTCAACGGTTTTGGGGCATATGAGAAATTCCCTAAGCCCCGGACCCATCGATTTTGGTCAAAAATGAAAATGTTAAAAGTGCCCCTATTTCTGCTTTAAACTTTAGTTACCATCCCAAAATGAATCCCTGAGATGAAAAATGTTGATTTCGGAGCACGATTTTTGAACAGGAGCTTCAACGGTTTTGTGGCATATGAGAAATTCCCTAAGCCCCGGACCAATTGATTTTGGTCAAAAATGAAAATTTTAAAAGTGCCCCTATTTCTGCTTTAAACTTTAGTTACCATCCCAAAATGAATCCCTGAGATGAAAAAAGTTGATTTCGGAGCATGATTTTTGAACAGGAGTTTCAACGGTTTTGGGGCATATGAGAAATTCCCTAAGCCCCGGACCCATCGATTTTGGTCAAAAATGAAAATGTTAAAAGTGCCCCTATTTCTGCTTTAAACTTTAGTTACCATCCCAAAATGAATCCCTGAGATGAAAAAAGTTGATTTCGGAGCACGATTTTTGAACAGGAGCTTCAACGGTTTTGTGGCATATGAGAAATTCCCTAAGCCCCGGACCAATTGATTTTGGTCAAAAATGAAAATTTTAAAAGTGCCCCTATTTCTGCTTTAAACTTTAGTTACCATCCCAAAATGAATCCCTGAGATGAAAAAAGTTGATTTCGGAGCATGATTTTTGAACAGGAGCTTCAACGGTTTTGTGGCATATGAGAAATTCCCTAGGCCCCGGACCCATTGATTTTGGTCAAAAATGAAAATTTTAAAAGTGCTCCTATTTCTGCTTTAAACTTTAGTTACCATCCCAAAATGAATCCCTGAGATGAAAAAAGTTGATTTCAGAGAATGATTTTTGAACAGGAGCTTCAACGGTTTTGGGGCATATGAGAAATTCCCTAAGCCCCGGACCCATCGATTTTGGTCAAAAATGAAAATTTTAAAAGTGCCCCTATTTCTGCTCTAAACTTTAGTTACCATCCCAAAATGAATCCCTGAGATGAAAAAAGTTGATTTCGCAGCATGATTTTTGAACAGGAGCTTCAACGGTTTTGGGGCATATGAGAAATTCCCTAAGCCCCGGACCCATCGATTTTGGTCAAAAATGAAAATTTTAAAAGTGCCCCTATTTCTGCTTTAAACTTTAGTTACCATCCCAAAATGAATCCCTGAGATGAAAAAAGTTGATTTCAGAGCATGATTTTTGAACAGGAGCTTCAACGGTTTTGTGGCATATGAGAAATTCCCTAAGCCCCGGACCCATCGATTTTGGTCAAAAATGAAAATTTTAAAAGTGCCCCTGTTTCTGCTTTAAACTTTAGTTACCATCCCAAAATAAATCCCTGAGATGAAAAAAGTTGATTTCGGAGCACGATTTTTGAACAGGAGCTTCAACGGTTTTGGGGCATATGAGAAATTCCCTAAGCCCCGGACCCATCGATTTTGGTCAAAAATGAAAATGTTAAAAGTGCCCCTATTTCTGCTTTAAACTTTAGTTACCATCCCAAAATGAATCCCTGAGATGAAAAAAGTTGATTTCGGAGCACGATTTTTGAACAGGAGCTTCAACGGTTTTGTGGCATATGAGAAATTCCCTAAGCCCCGGACCAATTGATTTTGGTCAAAAATGAAAATTTTAAAAGTGCCCCTATTTCTGCTTTAAACTTTAGTTACCATCCCAAAATGAATCCCTGAGATGAAAAAAGTTGATTTCGGAGCATGATTTTTGAACAGGAGCTTCAACGGTTTTGTGGCATATGAGAAATTCCCTAGGCCCCGGACCCATTGATTTTGGTCAAAAATGAAAATTTTAAAAGTGCCCCTATTTCTGCTTTAAACTTTAGTTACCATCCCAAAATTAATCCCTGAGATGAAAAAAGTTGATTTCAGAGCATGATTTTTGAACAGGAGCTTCAACGGTTTTGGGGCATATGAGAAATTCCCTAAGCCCCAGACCCATCGATTTTGGTCAAAAATGAAAATTTTAAAAGTGCCCCTATTTCTGCTCTAAACTTTAGTTACCATCCCAAAATGAATCCCTGAGATGAAAAAAGTTGATTTCGCAGCATGATTTTTCAACAGGAGCTTCAACGGTTTTGGGGCATATGAGAAATTCCCTAAGCCCCGGACCCATCGATTTTGGTCAAAAATGAAAATTTTAAAAGTGCCCCTATTTCTGCTTTAAACTTTAGTTACCATCCCAAAATGAATCCCTGAGATGAAAAAAGTTGATTTCAGAGCATGATTTTTGAACAGGAGCTTCAACGGTTTTGTGGCATATGAGAAATTCCCTAAGCCCCGGACCCATCGATTTTGGTCAAAAATGAAAATGTTAAAAGTGCCCCTATTTCTGCTTTAAACTTTAGTTACCATCCCAAAATGAATCCCTGAGATGAAAAAAGTTGATTTCGGAGCACGATTTTTGAACAGGAGCTTCAACGGTTTTGGGGCATATGAGAAATTCCCTAAGCCCCGGACCCATCGATTTTGGTCAAAAATGAAAATGTTAAAAGTGCCCCTATTTCTGCTTTAAACTTTAGTTACCATCCCAAAATGAATCCCTGAGATGAAAAAAGTTGATTTCGGAGCACGATTTTTGAACAGGAGCTTCAACGGTTTTGTGGCATATGAGAAATTCCCTAAGCCCCGGACCAATTGATTTTGGTCAAAAATGAAAATTTTAAAAGTGCCCCTATTTCTGCTTTAAACTTTAGTTACCATCCCAAAATGAATCCCTGAGATGAAAAAAGTTGATTTCGGAGCATGATTTTTGAACAGGAGTTTCAACGGTTTTGGGGCATATGAGAAATTCCCTAAGCCCCGGACCCATCGATTTTGGTCAAAAATGAAAATGTTAAAAGTGCCCCTATTTCTGCTTTAAACTTTAGTTACCATCCCAAAATGAATCCCTGAGATGAAAAAAGTTGATTTCGGAGCACGATTTTTGAACAGGAGCTTCAACGGTTTTGTGGCATATGAGAAATTCCCTAAGCCCCGGACCAATTGATTTTGGTCAAAAATGAAAATTTTAAAAGTGCCCCTATTTCTGCTTTAAACTTTAGTTACCATCCCAAAATGAATCCCTGAGATGAAAAAAGTTGATTTCGGAGCATGATTTTTGAACAGGAGCTTCAACGGTTTTGTGGCATATGAGAAATTCCCTAGGCCCCGGACCCATTGATTTTGGTCAAAAATGAAAATTTTAAAAGTGCTCCTATTTCTGCTTTAAACTTTAGTTACCATCCCAAAATGAATCCCTGAGATGAAAAAAGTTGATTTCAGAGAATGATTTTTGAACAGGAGCTTCAACGGTTTTGGGGCATATGAGAAATTCCCTAAGCCCCGGACCCAGCGATTTTGGTCAAAAATGAAAATTTTAAAAGTGCCCCTATTTCTGCTTTAAACTTTAGTTACCATCCCAAAATGAATCCCTGAGATGAAAAAAGTTGATTTCGGAGCATGATTTTTGAACAGGAGCTTCAACGGTTTTGGGGCATATGAGAAATTCCCTAAACCCCGGACCCATCGATTTTGGTCAAAAATGAAAATTTTAAAAGTGCCCCTATTTCTGCTTTAAACTTTAGTTACCATCCCAAAATGAATCCCTGAGATGAAAAAAGTTGATTTCGGAGCACGATTTTTGAACAGGAGCTTCAACGGTTTTGTGGCATATGAGAAATTCCCTAAGCCCCGGACCAATTGATTTTGGTCAAAAATGAAAATTTTAAAAGTGCCCCTATTTCTGCTTTAAACTTTAGTTACCATCCCAAAATGAATCCCTGAGATGAAAAAAGTTGATTTCGGAGCATGATTTTTGAACAGGAGCTTCAACGGTTTTGTGGCATATGAGAAATTCCCTAGGCCCCGGACCCATTGATTTTGGTCAAAAATGAAAATTTTAAAAGTGCTCCTATTTCTGCTTTAAACTTTAGTTACCATCCCAAAATGAATCCCTGAGATGAAAAAAGTTGATTTCAGAGAATGATTTTTGAACAGGAGCTTCAACGGTTTTGGGGCATATGAGAAATTCCCTAAGCCCCGGACCCAGCGATTTTGGTCAAAAATGAAAATTTTAAAAGTGCCCCTATTTCTGCTTTAAACTTTAGTTACCATCCCAAAATGAATCCCTGAGATGAAAAAAGTTGATTTCGGAGCATGATTTTTGAACAGGAGCTTCAACGGTTTTGGGGCATATGAGAAATTCCCTAAACCCCGGACCCATCGATTTTGGTCAAAAATGAAAATTTTAAAAGTGCCCCTATTTCTGCTTTAAACTTTAGTTACCATCCCAAAATGAATCCCTGAGATGAAAAAAGTTGATTTCGGAGCATGATTTTTGAACAGGAGCTTCAACGGTTTTGGGGCATATGAGAAATTCCCTAAGCCCCGGACCCATCGATTTTGGTCAAAAATGAAAATTTTAAAAGTGCCCCTATTTCTGCTTTAAACTTTAGTTACCATCCCAAAATGAATCCCTGAGATGAAAAAAGTTGATTTCGGAGCATGATTTTTGAACAGGAGCTTTAACGGTTTTGGGGCATATGAGAAATTCTCTAAGCCCCGGACCCATCGATTTTGGTCAAAAATGAAAATTTTAAAAGTGCCCCTATTTCTGCTTTAAACTTTAGTTACCATCCCAAAATGAATCCCTGAGATGAAAAAAGTTGATTTCGGAGCATGATTTTTGAACAGGAGCTTCAACGGTTTTGGGGCATATGAGAAATTCCCTAAGCCCCGGACCCATTGATTTTGGTCAAAAATGAAAATTTTAAAAGTGCCCCTATTTCTGCTTTAAACTTTAGTTACCATCCCAAAATGAATCCCTGAGATGAAAAAAGTTGATTTCGGAGCATGATTTTTGAACAGGAGCTTCAACGGTTTTGGGGCATATGAGAAATTCCCTAAGCCCCGGACCCATCGATTTTGGTCAAAAATGAAAATTTTAAAAGTGCCCCTATTTCTGCTTTAAACTTTAGTTACCATCCCAAAATGAATCCCTGAGATGAAAAAAAGTTGATTTCAGAGCATGATTTTTGAACAGGAGCTTCAACGGTTTTGTGGCATATGAGAAATTCCCTAAGCCCCGGACCCATCAATTTTGGTCAAAAATGAAAATTTTAAAAGTGCCCCTATTTCTGCTTTAAACTTTAGTTACCATCCCAAAATGAATCCCTGAGATGAAAAAAGTTGATTTCGGAGCATGATTTTTGAACAGGAGCTTCAACGGTTTTGGGGCATATGAGAAATTCCCTAAGCCCCGGACCCATCGATTTTGGTCAAAAATGAAAATTTTAAAAGTGCCCCTATTTCTGCTTTAAACTTTAGTTACCATCCCAAAATGAATCCCTGATATGAAAAAAGTTGATTTCGGAGCATGATTTTTGAACAGGAGCTTCAACGGTTTTGGGACATATGAGAAATTCCCTAAGCCCCGCACCCATCGATTTTGGTCAAAAATGATCATTTTAAAAGTGCCCCTATTTCTGCTTTAAACTTTAGTTACCATCCCAAAATGAATCCCTGAGATGAAAAAAGTTGATTTCGGAGCATGATTTTTGAACAGGAGCTTCAACGGTTTTGGGGCATATGAGAAATTCCCTAAGCCCCGGACCCATCGATTTTGGTCAAAAATGAAAATTTTAAAAGTGCCCCTATTTCTGCTTTAAACTTTAGTTACCATCCCAAAATGAATCCCTGAGATGAAAAAAGTTGATTTCGAAGCATGATTTTTGAACAGGAGCTTCAACGGTTTTGGGGCATATGAGAAATTCCCTAAGCCCCGGACCCATTGATTTTGGTCAAAAATGAAAATTTTAAAAGTGCCCCTATTTCTGCTTTAAACTTTAGTTACCATCCCAAAATGAATCCCTGAGATGAAAAAAGTTGATTTCGGAGCATGATTTTTGAACAGGAGCTTCAACGGTTTTGTGGCATATGAGAAATTCCCTAGGCCCCGGACCCATTGATTTTGGTCAAAAATGAAAATTTTAAAAGTGCTCCTATTTCTGCTTTAAACTTTAGTTACCATCCCAAAATGAATCCCTGAGATGAAAAAAGTTGATTTCAGAGAATGATTTTTGAACAGGAGCTTCAACGGTTTTGGGGCATATGAGAAATTCCCTAAGCCCCGGACCCATCGATTTTGGTCAAAAATGAAAATTTTAAAAGTGCCCCTATTTCTGCTTTAAACTTTAGTTACCATCCCAAAATGAATCCCTGAGATGAAAAAAGTTGATTTCGGAGCATGATTTTTGAACAGGAGCTTCAACGGTTTTGGGGCATATGAGAAATTCCCTAAGCCCCGGACCCAGCGATTTTGGTCAAAAATGAAAATTTTAAAAGTGCCCCTATTTCTGCTTTAAACTTTAGTTACCATCCCAAAATGAATCCCTGAGATGAAAAAAGTTGATTTCGGAGCATGATTTTTGAACAGGAGCTTCAACGGTTTTGGGGCATATGAGAAATTCCCTAAACCCCGGACCCATCGATTTTGGTCAAAAATGAAAATTTTAAAAGTGCCCCTATTTCTGCTTTAAACTTTAGTTACCATCCCAAAATGAATCCCTGAGATGAAAAAAGTTGATTTCGGAGCATGATTTTTGAACAGGAGCTTCAACGGTTTTGGGGCATATGAGAAATTCCCTAAGCCCCGAACCCATCGATTTTGGTCAAAAATGAAAATTTTAAAAGTGCCCCTATTTCTGCTTTAAACTTTAGTTACCATCCCAAAATGAATCCCTGAGATGAAAAAAGTTGATTTCGGAGCATGATTTTTGAACAGGAGCTTTAACGGTTTTGGGGCATATGAGAAATTCTCTAAGCCCCGGACCCATCGATTTTGGTCAAAAATGAAAATTTTAAAAGTGCCCCTATTTCTGCTTTAAACTTTAGTTACCATCCCAAAATGAATCCCTGAGATGAAAAAAGTTGATTTCGGAGCATGATTTTTGAACAGGAGCTTCAACGGTTTTGGGGCATATGAGAAATTCCCTAAGCCCCGGACCCATCGATTTTGGTCAAAAATGAAAATTTTAAAAGTGCCCCTATTTCTGCTTTAAACTTTAGTTACCATCCCAAAATGAATCCCTGAGATGAAAAAAAGTTGATTTCAGAGCATGATTTTTGAACAGGAGCTTCAACGGTTTTGTGGCATATGAGAAATTCCCTAAGCCCCGGACCCATCAATTTTGGTCAAAAATGAAAATTTTAAAAGTGCCCCTATTTCTGCTTTAAACTTTAGTTACCATCCCAAAATGAATCCCTGAGATGAAAAAAGTTGATTTCGGAGCATGATTTTTGAACAGGAGCTTCAACGGTTTTGGGGCATATGAGAAATTCCCTAAGCCCCGGACCCATCGATTTTGGTCAAAAATGAAAATTTTAAAAGTGCCCCTATTTCTGCTTTAAACTTTAGTTACCATCCCAAAATGAATCCCTGATATGAAAAAAGTTGATTTCGGAGCATGATTTTTGAACAGGAGCTTCAACGGTTTTGGGACATATGAGAAATTCCCTAAGCCCCGCACCCATCGATTTTGGTCAAAAATGATCATTTTAAAAGTGCCCCTATTTCTGCTTTAAACTTTAGTTACCATCCCAAAATGAATCCCTGAGATGAAAAAAGTTGATTTCGGAGCATGATTTTTGAACAGGAGCTTCAACGGTTTTGGGGCATATGAGAAATTCCCTAAGCCCCGGACCCATCGATTTTGGTCAAAAATGAAAATTTTAAAAGTGCCCCTATTTCTGCTTTAAACTTTAGTTACCATCCCAAAATGAATCCCTGAGATGAAAAAAGTTGATTTCGAAGCATGATTTTTGAACAGGAGCTTCAACGGTTTTGGGGCATATGAGAAATTCCCTAAGCCCCGGACCCATTGATTTTGTTCAAAAATGAAAATTTTAAAAGTGCCCCTATTTCTGCTTTAAACTTTAGTTACCATCCCAAAATGAATCCCTGAGATGAAAAAAGTTGATTTCGGAGCATGATTTTTGAACAGGAGCTTCAACGGTTTTGGGGCATATGAGAAATTCCCTAAGCTCCGGACCCATCAATTTTGGTCAAAAATGAAAATTTTAAAAGTGCCCCTATTTCTGCTTTAAACTTTAGTTACCATCCCAAAATGAATCCCTGAGATGAAAAAAGTTGATTTCGGAGCATGATTTTTGAACAGGAGCTTCAACGGTTTTGGGGCATATGAGAAATTCCCTAAGCCCCGGACCCATCAATTTTGGTCAAAAATGAAAATTTTAAAAGTGCCCCTATTTCTGCTTTAAACTTTGGTTACCATCCCAAAATAAATCCCTGAGATGAAAAAAGTTGATTTCGGAGCATGATTTTTGAACAGGAGCTTCAACGGTTTTGGGGCATATGAGAAATTCCCTAAGCCCCGGACCCATCGATTTTGGTCAAAAATGAAAATTTTAAAAGTGCCCCTATTTCTGCTTTAAACTTTAGTTACCATCCCAAAATGAATCCCTGAGATGAAAAAAGTTGATTTCGAAGCATGATTTTTGAACAGGAGCTTCAACGGTTTTGGGGCATATGAGAAATTCCCTAAGCCCCGGACCCATCGATTTTGGTCAAAAATGAAAATTTTAAAAGTGCCCCTATTTCTGCTTTAAACTTTAGTTACCATCCCAAAATGAATCCCTGAGATGAAAAAAGTTGATTTCGGAGCATGATTTTTGAAGAGGAGCTTCAACGGTTTTGGGGCATATGAGAAATTCCCTAAGCCCCGGACCCATCGATTTTGGTCAAAAATGAAAATGTTAAAAGTGCCCCTATTTCTGCTTTAAACTTTAGTTACCATCCCAAAATGAATCCCTGAGATTAAAAAAGTTGATTTCGGAGCATGATTTTTGAACAGGAGCTTCAACGGTTTTGTGGCATATGAGAAATTCCCTAAGCCCCGGACCCATCGATTTTGGTCAAAAATGAAAATTTTAAAAGTGCCCCTATTTCTGCTTTAAACTTTAGTTACCATCCCAAAATGAATCCCTGAGATGAAAAAAAGTTGATTTCAGAGCATGATTTTTGAACAGGAGCTTCAACGGTTTTGGGGCATATGAGAAATTCCCTAAGCCCCGGACCCATCGATTTTGGTCAAAAATGAAAATTTTAAAAGTGCCCCTATTTCTGCTTTAAACTTTAGTTACCATCCCAAAATGAATCCCTGAGATGAAAAAAGTTGATTTCGGAGCATGATTTTTGAACAGGAGCTTCAACGGTTTTGGGGCATATGAGAAATTCCCTAAGCCCCGGACCAATTGATATTGGTCAAAAATGAAAATTTTAAAAGTGCCCCTATTTCTGCTTTAAACTTTAGTTACCATCCCAAAATGAATCCCTGAGATGAAAAAAGTTGATTTCGGAGCATGATTTTTGAACAGGAGTTTCAACGGTTTTGGGGCATATGAGAAATTCCCTAAGCCCCGGACCCATCGATTTTGGCCAAAAATGAAAATTTTAAAAGTGCCCCTATTTCTGCTTTAAACTTTAGTTACCATCCCAAAATGAATCCCTGAGATGAAAAAAGTTGATTTCAGAGCATGATTTTTGAACAGGAGCTTCAACGGTTTTGTGGCATATGAGAAATTCCCTAAGCCCCGGACCCATCGATTTTGGTCAAAAATGAAAATTTTAAAAGTGCCCCTATTTCTGCTTTAAACTTTAGTTACCATCCCAAAATGAATCCCTGAGATGAAAAAAGTTGATTTCGCAGCATGATTTTTGAACAGGAGCTTCAACGGTTTTGGGGCATATGAGAAATTCCCTAAGCCCCGGACCCATCGATTTTGGTCAAAAATGAAAATTTTAAAAGTGCCCCTATTTCTGCTTTAAACTTTAGTTACCATCCCAAAATGAATCCCTGAGATGAAAAAAGTTGATTTCAGAGCATGATTTTTGAACAGGAGCTTCAACGGTTTTGTGGCATATGAGAAATTCCCTAAGCCCCGGACCCATCGATTTTGGTCAAAAATGAAAATTTTAAAAGTGCCCCTATTTCTGCTTTAAACTTTAGTTACCATCCCAAAATAAATCCCTGAGATGAAAAAAGTTGATTTCGGAGCACGATTTTTGAACAGGAGCTTCAACGGTTTTGGGGCATATGAGAAATTCCCTAAGCCCCGGACCCATCGATTTTGGTCAAAAATGAAAATTTTAAAAGTGCCCCTATTTCTGCTTTAAACTTTAGTTACCATCCCAAAATGAATCCCTGAGATGAAAAAAGTTGATTTCAGAGCATGATTTTTGAACAGGAGCTTCAACGGTTTTGGGGCATATGAGAAATTCCCTAAGCCCCGGACCCATCGATTTTGGTCAAAAATGAAAATTTTAAAAGTGCCCCTATTTCTGCTCTAAACTTTAGTTACCATCCCAAAATGAACCCCTGAGATGAAAAAAGTTGATTTCGCAGCATGATTTTTGAACAGGAGCTTCAACGGTTTTGGGGCATATGAGAAGTTCCCTAAGCCCCGGACCCATCGATTTTGGTCAAAAATGAAAATTTTAAAAGTGCCCCTATTTCTGCTTTAAACTTTAGTTACCATCCCAAAATGAATCCCTGAGATGAAAAAAGTTGATTTCAGAGCATGATTTTTGAACAGGAGCTTCAACGGTTTTGTGGCATATGAGAAATTCCCTAAGCCCCGGACCCATCGATTTTGGTCAAAAATGAAAATTTTAAAAGTGCCCCTATTTCTGCTTTAAACTTTAGTTACCATCCCAAAATAAATCCCTGAGATGAAAAAAGTTGATTTCGGAGCACGATTTTTGAACAGGAGCTTCAACGGTTTTGGGGCATATGAGAAATTCCCTAAGCCCCGGACCCATCGATTTTGGTCAAAAATGAAAATGTTAAAAGTGCCCCTATTTCTGCTTTAAACTTTAGTTACCATCCCAAAATGAATCCCTGAGATGAAAAAAGTTGATTTCAGAGCATGATTTTTGAACAGGAGTTTCAACGGTTTTGGGGCATATGAGAAATTCCCTAAGCCCCGGACCCATCGATTTTGGTCAAAAATGAAAATGTTAAAAGTGCCCCTATTTCTGCTTTAAACTTTAGTTACCATCCCAAAATGAATCCCTGAGATGAAAAAAGTTGATTTCGGAGCACGATTTTTGAACAGGAGCTTCAACGGTTTTGTGGCATATGAGAAATTCCCTAAGCCCCGGACCAATTGATTTTGGTCAAAAATGAAAATTTTAAAAGTGCCCCTATTTCTGCTTTAAACTTTAGTTACCATCCCAAAATGAATCCCTGAGATTAAAAAAGTTGATTTCGGAGCATGATTTTTGAACAGGAGTTTCAACGGTTTTGGGGCATATGAGAAATTCCCTAAGCCCCGGACCCATCGATTTTGGTCAAAAATGAAAATTTTAAAAGTGCCCATATTTCTGCTTTAAACTTTAGTTACCATCCCAAAATAAATCCCTGAGATGAAAAAAGTTGATTTCGGAGCACGATTTTTGAACAGGAGCTTCAACGGTTTTGGGGCATATGAGAAATTCCCTAAGCCCCGGACCCATCGATTTTGGTCAAAAATGAAAATGTTAAAAGTGCCCCTATTTCTGCTTTAAACTTTAGTTACCATCCCAAAATGAATCCCTGAGATGAAAAAAGTTGATTTCGGAGCACGATTTTTGAACAGGAGCTTCAACGGTTTTGTGGCATATGAGAAATTCCCTAAGCCCCGGACCAATTGATTTTGGTCAAAAATGAAAATTTTAAAAGTGCCCCTATTTCTGCTTTAAACTTTAGTTACCATCCCAAAATGAATCCGAGATGAAAAAAGTTGATTTCGGAGCATGATTTTTGAACAGGAGTTTCAACGGTTTTGGGGCATATGAGAAATTCCCTAAGCCCCGGACCCATCGATTTTGGTCAAAAATGAAAATTTTAAAAGTGCCCCTATTTCTGCTTTAAACTTTAGTTACCATCCCAAAATGAATCCCTGAGATGAAAAAAGTTGATTTCGCAGCATGATTTTTGAACAGGAGCTTCAACGGTTTTGGGGCATATGAGAAATTCCCTAAGCCCCGGACCCATCGATTTTGGTCAAAAATGAAAATTTTAAAAGTGCCCCTATTTCTGCTTTAAACTTTAGTTACCATCCCAAAATGAATCCCTGAGATGAAAAAAGTTGATTTCAGAGCATGATTTTTGAACAGGAGCTTCAACGGTTTTGTGGCATATGAGAAATTCCCTAAGCCCCGGACCCATCGATTTTGGTCAAAAATGAAAATTTTAAAAGTGCCCCTATTTCTGCTTTAAACTTTAGTTACCATCCCAAAATAAATCCCTGAGATGAAAAAAGTTGATTTCGGAGCACGATTTTTGAACAGGAGCTTCAACGGTTTTGGGGCATATGAGAAATTCCCTAAGCCCCGGACCCATCGATTTTGGTCAAAAATGAAAATGTTAAAAGTGCCCCTATTTCTGCTTTAAACTTTAGTTACCATCCCAAAATGAATCCCTGAGATGAAAAAAGTTGATTTCGGAGCACGATTTTTGAACAGGAGCTTCAACGGTTTTGTGGCATATGAGAAATTCCCTAAGCCCCGGACCCATCGATTTTGGTCAAAAATGAAAATTTTAAAAGTGCCCCTATTTCTGCTTTAAACTTTAGTTACCATCCCAAAATGAATCCCTGAGATGAAAAAAGTTGATTTCGGAGCATGATTTTTTAACAGGAGCTTCAACGGTTTTGTGGCATATGAGAAATTCCCTAGGCCCCGGACCCAGTGATTTTGGTCAAAAATGAAAATTTTAAAAGTGCCCCTATTTCTGCTTTAAACTTTAGTTACCATCCCAAAATGAATCCCTGAGATGAAAAAAGTTGATTTCAGAGCATGATTTTTGAACAGGAGCTTCAACGGTTTTGGGGCATATGAGAAATTCCCTAAGCCCCGGACCCATCGATTTTGGTCAAAAATGAAAATTTTAAAAGTGCCCCTATTTCTGCTCTAAACTTTAGTTACCATCCCAAAATGAATCCCTGAGATGAAAAAAGTTGATTTCGCAGCATGATTTTTGAACAGGAGCTTCAACGGTTTTGGGGCATATGAGAAATTCCCTAAGCCCCGGACCCATCGATTTTGGTCAAAAATGAAAATTTTAAAAGTGCCCCTATTTCTGCTTTAAACTTTAGTTACCATCCCAAAATGAATCCCTGAGATGAAAAAAGTTGATTTCAGAGCATGATTTTTGAACAGGAGCTTCAACGGTTTTGTGGCATATGAGAAATTCCCTAAGCCCCGGACCCATCGATTTTGGTCAAAAATGAAAATTTTAAAAGTGCCCCTATTTCTGCTTTAAACTTTAGTTACCATCCCAAAATAAATCCCTGAGATGAAAAAAGTTGATTTCGGAGCACGATTTTTGAACAGGAGCTTCAACGGTTTTGGGGCATATGAGAAATTCCCTAAGCCCCGGACCCATCGATTTTGGTCAAAAATGAAAATGTTAAAAGTGCCCCTATTTCTGCTTTAAACTTTAGTTACCATCCCAAAATGAATCCCTGAGATGAAAAAAGTTGATTTCGGAGCACGATTTTTGAACAGGAGCTTCAACGGTTTTGTGGCATATGAGAAATTCCCTAAGCCCCGGACCAATTGATTTTGGTCAAAAATGAAAATTTTAAAAGTGCCCCTATTTCTGCTTTAAACTTTAGTTACCATCCCAAAATGAATCCCTGAGATGAAAAAAGTTGATTTCGGAGCATGATTTTTGAACAGGAGTTTCAACGGTTTTGGGGCATATGAGAAATTCCCTAAGCCCCGGACCCATCGATTTTGGTCAAAAATGAAAATGTTAAAAGTGCCCCTATTTCTGCTTTAAACTTTAGTTACCATCCCAAAATGAATCCCTGAGATGAAAAAAGTTGATTTCGGAGCACGATTTTTGAACAGGAGCTTCAACGGTTTTGTGGCATATGAGAAATTCCCTAAGCCCCGGACCAATTGATTTTGGTCAAAAATGAAAATTTTAAAAGTGCCCCTATTTCTGCTTTAAACTTTAGTTACCATCCCAAAATGAATCCCTGAGATGAAAAAAGTTGATTTCGGAGCATGATTTTTGAACAGGAGTTTCAACGGTTTTGGGGCATATGAGAAATTCCCTAAGCCCCGGACCCATCGATTTTGGTCAAAAATGAAAATTTTAAAAGTGCCCCTATTTCTGCTTTAAACTTTAGTTACCATCCCAAAATAAATCCCTGAGATAAAAAAAGTTGATTTCGGAGCACGATTTTTGAACAGGAGCTTCAACGGTTTTGGGGCATATGAGAAATTCCCTAAGCCCCGGACCCATCGATTTTGGTCAAAAATGAAAATGTTAAAAGTGCCCCTATTTCTGCTTTAAACTTTAGTTACCATCCCAAAATGAATCCCTGAGATGAAAAAAGTTGATTTCGGAGCACGATTTTTGAACAGGAGCTTCAACGGTTTTGTGGCATATGAGAAATTCCCTAAGCCCCGGACCAATTGATTTTGGTCAAAAATGAAAATTTTAAAAGTGCCCCTATTTCTGCTTTAAACTTTAGTTACCATCCCAAAATGAATCCCTGAGATGAAAAAAGTTGATTTCGGAGCATGATTTTTGAACAGGAGTTTCAACGGTTTTGGGGCATATGAGAAATTCCCTAAGCCCCGGACCCATCGATTTTGGTCAAAAATGAAAATTTTAAAAGTGCCCCTATTTCTGCTTTAAACTTTAGTTACCATCCCAAAATGAATCCCTGAGATGAAAAAAGTTGATTTCGGAGCATGATTTTTGAACAGGAGCTTCAACGGTTTTGGGGCATATGAGAAATTCCCTAAGCCCCGGACCCATCGATTTTGGTCAAAAATGAAAATTTTAAAAGTGCCCCTTTTTCTGCTTTAAACTTTAGTTACCATCCCAAAATGAATCCCTGAGATGAAAAAAGTTGATTTCGGAGCATGATTTTTGAACAGGAGCTTCAACGGTTTTGTGGCATATGAGAAATTCCCTAGGCCCCAGACCCATTGATTTTGGTCAAAAATGAAAATTTTAAAAGTGCCCCTATTTCTGCTTTAAACTTTAGTTACCATCCCAAAATGAATCCCTGAGATGAAAAAAGTTGATTTCAGAGCATGATTTTTGAACAGGAGCTTCAACGGTTTTGGGGCATATGAGAAATTCCCTAAGCCCCTGACCCATCGATTTTGGTCAAAAATGAAAATTTTAAAAGTGCCCCTATTTCTGCTCTAAACTTTAGTTACCATCCCAAAATGAATCCCTGAGATGAAAAAAGTTGATTTCGCAGCATGATTTTTGAACAGGAGCTTCAACGGTTTTGGGGCATATGAGAAATTCCCTAAGCCCCGGACCCATCGATTTTTGTCAAAAATGAAAATTTTAAAAGTGCCCCTATTTCTGCTTTAAACTTTAGTTACCATCCCAAAATGAATCCCTGAGATGAAAAAAGTTGATTTCAGAGCATGATTTTTGAACAGGAGCTTCAACGGTTTTGTGGCATATGAGAAATTCCCTAAGCCCCGGACCCATCGATTTTGGTCAAAAATGAAAATTTTAAAAGTGCCTCTATTTCTGCTTTAAACTTTAGTTACCATCCCAAAATAAATCCCTGAGATGAAAAAAGTTGATTTCGGAGCACGATTTTTGAACAGGAGCTTCAACGGTTTTGGGGCATATGAGAAATTCCCTAAGCCCCGGACCCATCGATTTTGGTCAAAAATGAAAATGTTAAAAGTGCCCCTATTTCTGCTTTAAACTTTAGTTACCATCCCAAAATGAATCCCTGAGATGAAAAAAGTTGATTTCGGAGCACGATTTTTGAACAGGAGCTTCAACGGTTTTGTGGCATATGAGAAATTCCCTAAGCCCCGGACCAATTGATTTTGGTCAAAAATGAAAATTTTAAAAGTGCCCCTATTTCTGCTTTAAACTTTAGTTACCATCCCAAAATGAATCCCTGAGATGAAAAAAGTTGATTTCGGAGCATGATTTTTGAACAGGAGTTTCAACGGTTTTGGGGCATATGAGAAATTCCCTAAGCCCCGGACCCATCGATTTTGGTCAAAAATGAAAATGTTAAAAGTGCCCCTATTTCTGCTTTAAACTTTAGTTACCATCCCAAAATGAATCCCTGAGATGAAAAAAGTTGATTTCGGAGCACGATTTTTGAACAGGAGCTTCAACGGTTTTGTGGCATATGAGAAATTCCCTAAGCCCCGGACCAATTGATTTTGGTCAAAAATGAAAATTTTAAAAGTGCCCCTATTTCTGCTTTAAACTTTAGTTACCATCCCAAAATGAATCCCTGAGATGAAAAAAGTTGATTTCGGAGCATGATTTTTGAACAGGAGCTTCAACGGTTTTGTGGCATATGAGAAATTCCCTAGGCCCCGGACCCATTGATTTTGGTCAAAAATGAAAATTTTAAAAGTGCCCCTATTTCTGCTTTAAACTTTAGTTACCATCCCAAAATTAATCCCTGAGATGAAAAAAGTTGATTTCAGAGCATGATTTTTGAACAGGAGCTTCAACGGTTTTGGGGCATATGAGAAATTCCCTAAGCCCCAGACCCATCGATTTTGGTCAAAAATGAAAATTTTAAAAGTGCCCCTATTTCTGCTCTAAACTTTAGTTACCATCCCAAAATGAATCCCTGAGATGAAAAAAGTTGATTTCGCAGCATGATTTTTCAACAGGAGCTTCAACGGTTTTGGGGCATATGAGAAATTCCCTAAGCCCCGGACCCATCGATTTTGGTCAAAAATGAAAATTTTAAAAGTGCCCCTATTTCTGCTTTAAACTTTAGTTACCATCCCAAAATGAATCCCTGAGATGAAAAAAGTTGATTTCAGAGCATGATTTTTGAACAGGAGCTTCAACGGTTTTGTGGCATATGAGAAATTCCCTAAGCCCCGGACCCATCGATTTTGGTCAAAAATGAAAATTTTAAAAGTGCCCCTATTTCTGCTTTAAACTTTAGTTACCATCCCAAAATAAATCCCTGAGATGAAAAAAGTTGATTTCGGAGCACGATTTTTGAACAGGAGCTTCAACGGTTTTGGGGCATATGAGAAATTCCCTAAGCCCCGGACCCATCGATTTTGGTCAAAAATGAAAATGTTAAAAGTGCCCCTATTTCTGCTTTAAACTTTAGTTACCATCCCAAAATGAATCCCTGAGATGAAAAAAGTTGATTTCGGAGCACGATTTTTGAACAGGAGCTTCAACGGTTTTGTGGCATATGAGAAATTCCCTAAGCCCCGGACCAATTGATTTTGGTCAAAAATGAAAATTTTAAAAGTGCCCCTATTTCTGCTTTAAACTTTAGTTACCATCCCAAAATGAATCCCTGAGATGAAAAAAGTTGATTTCGGAGCATGATTTTTGAACAGGAGTTTCAACGGTTTTGGGGCATATGAGAAATTCCCTAAGCCCCGGACCCATCGATTTTGGTCAAAAATGAAAATGTTAAAAGTGCCCCTATTTCTGCTTTAAACTTTAGTTACCATCCCAAAATGAATCCCTGAGATGAAAAAAGTTGATTTCGGAGCACGATTTTTGAACAGGAGCTTCAACGGTTTTGTGGCATATGAGAAATTCCCTAAGCCCCGGACCAATTGATTTTGGTCAAAAATGAAAATTTTAAAAGTGCCCCTATTTCTGCTTTAAACTTTAGTTACCATCCCAAAATGAATCCCTGAGATGAAAAAAGTTGATTTCGGAGCATGATTTTTGAACAGGAGCTTCAACGGTTTTGTGGCATATGAGAAATTCCCTAGGCCCCGGACCCATTGATTTTGGTCAAAAATGAAAATTTTAAAAGTGCTCCTATTTCTGCTTTAAACTTTAGTTACCATCCCAAAATGAATCCCTGAGATGAAAAAAGTTGATTTCAGAGAATGATTTTTGAACAGGAGCTTCAACGGTTTTGGGGCATATGAGAAATTCCCTAAGCCCCGGACCCATCGATTTTGGTCAAAAATGAAAATTTTAAAAGTGCCCCTATTTCTGCTCTAAACTTTAGTTACCATCCCAAAATGAATCCCTGAGATGAAAAAAGTTGATTTCGCAGCATGATTTTTGAACAGGAGCTTCAACGGTTTTGGGGCATATGAGAAATTCCCTAAGCCCCGGACCCATCGATTTTGGTCAAAAATGAAAATTTTAAAAGTGCCCCTATTTCTGCTTTAAACTTTAGTTACCATCCCAAAATGAATCCCTGAGATGAAAAAAGTTGATTTCAGAGCATGATTTTTGAACAGGAGCTTCAACGGTTTTGTGGCATATGAGAAATTCCCTAAGCCCCGGACCCATCGATTTTGGTCAAAAATGAAAATTTTAAAAGTGCCCCTGTTTCTGCTTTAAACTTTAGTTACCATCCCAAAATAAATCCCTGAGATGAAAAAAGTTGATTTCGGAGCACGATTTTTGAACAGGAGCTTCAACGGTTTTGGGGCATATGAGAAATTCCCTAAGCCCCGGACCCATCGATTTTGGTCAAAAATGAAAATGTTAAAAGTGCCCCTATTTCTGCTTTAAACTTTAGTTACCATCCCAAAATGAATCCCTGAGATGAAAAAAGTTGATTTCGGAGCACGATTTTTGAACAGGAGCTTCAACGGTTTTGTGGCATATGAGAAATTCCCTAAGCCCCGGACCAATTGATTTTGGTCAAAAATGAAAATTTTAAAAGTGCCCCTATTTCTGCTTTAAACTTTAGTTACCATCCCAAAATGAATCCCTGAGATGAAAAAAGTTGATTTCGGAGCATGATTTTTGAACAGGAGTTTCAACGGTTTTGGGGCATATGAGAAATTCCCTAAGCCCCGGACCAATTGATTTTGGTCAAAAATGAAAATGTTAAAAGTGCCCCTATTTCTGCTTTAAACTTTAGTTACCATCCCAAAATGAATCCCTGAGATGAAAAAAGTTGATTTCGGAGCATGATTTTTGAACAGGAGTTTCAATGGTTTTGGGGCATATGAGAAATTCCCTAAGCCCCGGACCCATCGATTTTGGTCAAAAATGAAAATTTTAAAAGTGCCCCTATTTCTGCTTTAAACTTTAGTTACCATCCCAAAATGAATCCCTGAGATGAAAAAAGTTGATTTCGGAGCATGATTTTTGAACAGGAGCTTCAACGGTTTTGGGGCATATGAGAAATTCCCTAAGCCCCGGACCCATCGATTTTGGTCAAAAATGAAAATTTTAAAAGTGCCCCTATTTCTGCTTTAAACTTTAGTTACCATCCCAAAATGAATCCCTGAGATGAAAAAAGTTGATTTCGCAGCATGATTTTTGAACAGGAGCTTCAACGGTTTTGGGGCATATGAGAAATTCCCTAAGCCCCGGACCCATCGATTTTGGTCAAAAATGAAAATTTTAAAAGTGCCCCTATTTCTGCTTTAAACTTTAGTTACCATCCCAAAATAAATCCCTGAGATGAAAAAAGTTGATTTCGGAGCACGATTTTTGAACAGGAGCTTCAACGGTTTTGGGGCATATGAGAAATTCCCTAAGCCCCGGACCCATCGATTTTGGTCAAAAATGAAAATGTTAAAAGTGCCCCTATTTCTGCTTTAAACTTTAGTTACCATCCCAAAATGAATCCCTGAGATGAAAAAAGTTGATTTCAGAGCATGATTTTTGAACAGGAGCTTCAACGGTTTTGTGGCATATGAGAAATTCCCTAAGCCCCGGACCCATCGATTTTGGTCAAAAATGAAAATTTTAAAAGTGCCCCTATTTCTGCTTTAAACTTTAGTTACCATCCCAAAATAAATCCCTGAGATGAAAAAAGTTGATTTCGGAGCACGATTTTTGAACAGGAGCTTCAACGGTTTTGGGGCATATGAGAAATTCCCTAAGCCCCGGACCCATCGATTTTGGTCAAAAATGAAAATGTTAAAAGTGCCCCTATTTCTGCTTTAAACTTTAGTTACCATCCCAAAATGAATCCCTGAGATGAAAAAAGTTGATTTCGGAGCACGATTTTTGAACAGGAGCTTCAACGGTTTTGTGGCATATGAGAAATTCCCTAAGCCCCGGACCCATCGATTTTGGTCAAAAATAAAAATTTTAAAAGTGCCCCTATTTCTGCTTTAAACTTTAGTTACCATCCCAAAATGAATCCCTGAGATGAAAAAAGTTGATTTCGGAGCATGATTTTTGAACAGGAGCTTCAACGGTTTTGGGGCATATGAGAAATTCCCTAAGCCCCGGACCCATCGATTTTGGTCAAAAATGAAAATTTTAAAAGTGCCCCTATTTCTGCTTTAAACTTTAGTTACCATCCCAAAATGAATCCCTGAGATGAAAAAAGTTGATTTCGGAGCATGATTTTTGAACAGGAGCTTCAACGGTTTTGGGGCATATGAGAAATTCCCTAAGCCCCGGACCCATCGATTTTGGTCAAAAATGAAAATTTTAAAAGTGCCCCTATTTCTGCTTTAAACTTTAGTTACCATCCCAAAATGAATCCCTGAGATGAAAAAAGTTGATTTCGGAGCATGATTTTTGAACAGGAGCTTCAACGGTTTTGTGGCATATGAGAAATTCCCTAGGCCCCGGACCCATTGATTTTGGTCAAAAATGAAAATTTTAAAAGTGCCCCTATTTCTGCTTTAAACTTTAGTTACCATCCCAAAATTAATCCCTGAGATGAAAAAAGTTGATTTCAGAGCATGATTTTTGAACAGGAGCTTCAACGGTTTTGGGGCATATGAGAAATTCCCTAAGCCCCGGACCCATCGATTTTGGTCAAAAATGAAAATTTTAAAAGTGCCCCTATTTCTGCTCTAAACTTTAGTTACCATCCCAAAATGAATCCCTGAGATGAAAAAAGTTGATTTCGCAGCATGATTTTTGAACAGGAGCTTCAACGGTTTTGGGGCATATGAGAAATTCCCTAAGCCCCGGACCCATCGATTTTGGTCAAAAATGAAAATTTTAAAAGTGCCCCTATTTCTGCTTTAAACTTTAGTTACCATCCCAAAATGAATCCCTGAGATGAAAAAAGTTGATTTCAGAGCATGATTTTTAAACAGGAGCTTCAACGGTTTTGTGGCATATGAGAAATTCCCTAAGCCCCGGACCCATCGATTTTGGTCAAAAATGAAAATTTTAAAAGTGCCCCTATTTCTGCTTTAAACTTTAGTTACCATCCCAAAATAAATCCCTGAGATGAAAAAAGTTGATTTCGGAGCACGATTTTTGAACAGGAGCTTCAACGGTTTTGGGGCATATGAGAAATTCCCTAAGCCCCGGACCCATCGATTTTGGTCAAAAATGAAAATGTTAAAAGTGCCCCTATTTCTGCTTTAAACTTTAGTTACCATCCCAAAATGAATCCCTGAGATGAAAAAAGTTGATTTCGGAGCACGATTTTTGAACAGGAGCTTCAACGGTTTTGTGGCATATGAGAAATTCCCTAAGCCCCGGATCCATCGATTTTGGTCAAAAATGAAAATTTTAAAAGTGCCCCTATTTCTGCTTTAAACTTTAGTTACCATCCCAAAATGAATCCCTGAGATGAAAAAAGTTGATTTCGGAGCATGATTTTTGAACAGGAGCTTCAACGGTTTTGTGGCATATGAGAAATTCCCTAGGCCCCGGACCCATTGATTTTGGTCAAAAATGAAAATTTTAAAAGTGCCCCTATTTCTGCTTTAAACTTTAGTTACCATCCCAAAATGAATCCCTGAGATGAAAAAAGTTGATTTCAGAGCATGATTTTTGAACAGGAGCTTCAACGGTTTTGGGGCATATGAGAAATTCCCTAAGCCCCGGACCCATCGATTTTGGTCAAAAATGAAAATTTTAAAAGTGCCCCTATTTCTGCTCTAAACTTTAGTTACCATCCCAAAATGAATCCCTGAGATGAAAAAAGTTGATTTCGCAGCATGATTTTTGAACAGGAGCTTCAACGGTTTTGGGGCATATGAGAAATTCCCTAAGCCCCGGACCCATCGATTTTGGTCAAAAATGAAAATTTTAAAAGTGCCCCTATTTCTGCTTTAAACTTTAGTTACCATCCCAAAATGAATCCCTGAGATGAAAAAAGTTGATTTCAGAGCATGATTTTTAAACAGGAGCTTCAACGGTTTTGTGGCATATGAGAAATTCCCTAAGCCCCGGACCCATCGATTTTGGTCAAAAATGAAAATTTTAAAAGTGCCCCTATTTCTGCTTTAAACTTTAGTTACCATCCCAAAATAAATCCCTGAGATGAAAAAAGTTGATTTCGGAGCACGATTTTTGAACAGGAGCTTCAACGGTTTTGGGGCATATGAGAAATTCCCTAAGCCCCGGACCCATCGATTTTGGTCAAAAATGAAAATGTTAAAAGTGCCCCTATTTCTGCTTTAAACTTTAGTTACCATCCCAAAATGAATCCCTGAGATGAAAAAAGTTGATTTCGGAGCACGATTTTTGAACAGGAGCTTCAACGGTTTTGTGGCATATGAGAAATTCCCTAAGCCCCGGATCCATCGATTTTGGTCAAAAATGAAAATTTTAAAAGTGCCCCTATTTCTGCTTTAAACTTTAGTTACCATCCCAAAATGAATCCCTGAGATGAAAAAAGTTGATTTCGGAGCATGATTTTTGAACAGGAGCTTCAACGGTTTTGTGGCATATGAGAAATTCCCTAGGCCCCGGACCCATTGATTTTGGTCAAAAATGAAAATTTTAAAAGTGCCCCTATTTCTGCTTTAAACTTTAGTTACCATCCCAAAATGAATCCCTGAGATGAAAAAAGTTGATTTCAGAGCATGATTTTTGAACAGGAGCTTCAACGGTTTTGGGGCATATGAGAAATTCCCTAAGCCCCGGACCCATCGATTTTGGTCAAAAATGAAAATTTTAAAAGTGCCCCTATTTCTGCTCTAAACTTTAGTTACCATCCCAAAATGAATCCCTGAGATGAAAAAAGTTGATTTCGCAGCATGATTTTTGAACAGGAGCTTCAACGGTTTTGGGGCATATGAGAAATTCCCTAAGCCCCGGACCCATCGATTTTGGTCAAAAATGAAAATTTTAAAAGTGCCCCTATTTCTGCTTTAAACTTTAGTTACCATCCCAAAATGAATCCCTGAGATGAAAAAAGTTGATTTCAGAGCATGATTTTTGAACAGGAGCTTCAACGGTTTTGTGGCATATGAGAAATTCCCTAAGCCCCGGACCCATCGATTTTGGTCAAAAATGAAAATTTTAAAAGTGCCCCTATTTCTGCTTTAAACTTTAGTTACCATCCCAAAATAAATCCCTGAGATGAAAAAAGTTGATTTCGGAGCACGATTTTTGAACAGGAGCTTCAACGGTTTTGGGGCATATGAGAAATTCCCTAAGCCCCGGACCCATCGATTTTGGTCAAAAATGAAAATGTTAAAAGTGCCCCTATTTCTGCTTTAAACTTTAGTTACCATCCCAAAATGAATCCCTGAGATGAAAAAAGTTGATTTCAGAGCATGATTTTTGAACAGGAGCTTCAACGGTTTTGTGGCATATGAGAAATTCCCTAAGCCCCGGACCCATCGATTTTGGTCAAAAATGAAAATTTTAAAAGTGCCCCTATTTCTGCTTTAAACTTTAGTTACCATCCCAAAATAAATCCCTGAGATGAAAAAAGTTGATTTCGGAGCACGATTTTTGAACAGGAGCTTCAACGGTTTTGGGGCATATGAGAAATTCCCTAAGCCCCGGACCCATCGATTTTGGTCAAAAATGAAAATGTTAAAAGTGCCCCTATTTCTGCTTTAAACTTTAGTTACCATCCCAAAATGAATCCCTGAGATGAAAAAAGTTGATTTCGGAGCACGATTTTTGAACAGGAGCTTCAACGGTTTTGTGGCATATGAGAAATTCCCTAAGCCCCGGACCCATCGATTTTGGTCAAAAATAAAAATTTTAAAAGTGCCCCTATTTCTGCTTTAAACTTTAGTTACCATCCCAAAATGAATCCCTGAGATGAAAAAAGTTGATTTCGGAGCATGATTTTTGAACAGGAGCTTCAACGGTTTTGGGGCATATGAGAAATTCCCTAAGCCCCGGACCCATCGATTTTGGTCAAAAATGAAAATTTTAAAAGTGCCCCTATTTCTGCTTTAAACTTTAGTTACCATCCCAAAATGAATCCCTGAGATGAAAAAAGTTGATTCCGGAGCATGATTTTTGAACAGGAGCTTCAACGGTTTTGGGGCATATGAGAAATTCCCTAAGCCCCGGACCCATCGATTTTGGTCAAAAATGAAAATTTTAAAAGTGCCCCTATTTCTGCTTTAAACTTTAGTTACCATCCCAAAATGAATCCCTGAGATGAAAAAAGTTGATTTCGGAGCATGATTTTTGAACAGGAGCTTCAACGGTTTTGTGGCATATGAGAAATTCCCTAGGCCCCGGACCCATTGATTTTGGTCAAAAATGAAAATTTTAAAAGTGCCCCTATTTCTGCTTTAAACTTTAGTTACCATCCCAAAATTAATCCCTGAGATGAAAAAAGTTGATTTCAGAGCATGATTTTTGAACAGGAGCTTCAACGGTTTTGGGGCATATGAGAAATTCCCTAAGCCCCGGACCCATCGATTTTGGTCAAAAATGAAAATTTTAAAAGTGCCCCTATTTCTGCTCTAAACTTTAGTTACCATCCCAAAATGAATCCCTGAGATGAAAAAAGTTGATTTCGCAGCATGATTTTTGAACAGGAGCTTCAACGGTTTTGGGGCATATGAGAAATTCCCTAAGCCCCGGACCCATCGATTTTGGTCAAAAATGAAAATTTTAAAAGTGCCCCTATTTCTGCTTTAAACTTTAGTTACCATCCCAAAATGAATCCCTGAGATGAAAAAAGTTGATTTCAGAGCATGATTTTTAAACAGGAGCTTCAACGGTTTTGTGGCATATGAGAAATTCCCTAAGCCCCGGACCCATCGATTTTGGTCAAAAATGAAAATTTTAAAAGTGCCCCTATTTCTGCTTTAAACTTTAGTTACCATCCCAAAATAAATCCCTGAGATGAAAAAAGTTGATTTCGGAGCACGATTTTTGAACAGGAGCTTCAACGGTTTTGGGGCATATGAGAAATTCCCTAAGCCCCGGACCCATCGATTTTGGTCAAAAATGAAAATGTTAAAAGTGCCCCTATTTCTGCTTTAAACTTTAGTTACCATCCCAAAATGAATCCCTGAGATGAAAAAAGTTGATTTCGGAGCACGATTTTTGAACAGGAGCTTCAACGGTTTTGTGGCATATGAGAAATTCCCTAAGCCCCGGATCCATCGATTTTGGTCAAAAATGAAAATTTTAAAAGTGCCCCTATTTCTGCTTTAAACTTTAGTTACCATCCCAAAATGAATCCCTGAGATGAAAAAAGTTGATTTCGGAGCATGATTTTTGAACAGGAGCTTCAACGGTTTTGTGGCATATGAGAAATTCCCTAGGCCCCGGACCCATTGATTTTGGTCAAAAATGAAAATTTTAAAAGTGCCCCTATTTCTGCTTTAAACTTTAGTTACCATCCCAAAATGAATCCCTGAGATGAAAAAAGTTGATTTCAGAGCATGATTTTTGAACAGGAGCTTCAACGGTTTTGGGGCATATGAGAAATTCCCTAAGCCCCGGACCCATCGATTTTGGTCAAAAATGAAAATTTTAAAAGTGCCCCTATTTCTGCTCTAAACTTTAGTTACCATCCCAAAATGAATCCCTGAGATGAAAAAAGTTGATTTCGCAGCATGATTTTTGAACAGGAGCTTCAACGGTTTTGGGGCATATGAGAAATTCCCTAAGCCCCGGACCCATCGATTTTGGTCAAAAATGAAAATTTTAAAAGTGCCCCTATTTCTGCTTTAAACTTTAGTTACCATCCCAAAATGAATCCCTGAGATGAAAAAAGTTGATTTCAGAGCATGATTTTTGAACAGGAGCTTCAACGGTTTTGTGGCATATGAGAAATTCCCTAAGCCCCGGACCCATCGATTTTGGTCAAAAATGAAAATTTTAAAAGTGCCCCTATTTCTGCTTTAAACTTTAGTTACCATCCCAAAATAAATCCCTGAGATGAAAAAAGTTGATTTCGGAGCACGATTTTTGAACAGGAGCTTCAACGGTTTTGGGGCATATGAGAAATTCCCTAAGCCCCGGACCCATCAATTTTGGTCAAAAATGAAAATGTTAAAAGTGCCCCTATTTCTGCTTTAAACTTTAGTTACCATCCCAAAATGAATCCCTGAGATGAAAAAAGTTGATTTCAGAGCATGATTTTTGAACAGGAGCTTCAACGGTTTTGTGGCATATGAGAAATTCCCTAAGCCCCGGACCCATCGATTTTGGTCAAAAATGAAAATTTTAAAAGTGCCCCTATTTCTGCTTTAAACTTTAGTTACCATCCCAAAATAAATCCCTGAGATGAAAAAAGTTGATTTCGGAGCACGATTTTTGAACAGGAGCTTCAACGGTTTTGGGGCATATGAGAAATTCCCTAAGCCCCGGACCCATCGATTTTGGTCAAAAATGAAAATGTTAAAAGTGCCCCTATTTCTGCTTTAAACTTTAGTTACCATCCCAAAATGAATCCCTGAGATGAAAAAAGTTGATTTCGGAGCACGATTTTTGAACAGGAGCTTCAACGGTTTTGTGGCATATGAGAAATTCCCTAAGCCCCGGACCCATCGATTTTGGTCAAAAATAAAAATTTTAAAAGTGCCCCTATTTCTGCTTTAAACTTTAGTTACCATCCCAAAATAAATCCCTGAGATGAAAAAAGTTGATTTCGGAGCACGATTTTTGAACAGGAGCTTCAACGGTTTTGGGGCATATGAGAAATTCCCTAAGCCCCGGACCCATCGATTTTGGTCAAAAATGAAAATGTTAAAAGTGCCCCTATTTCTGCTTTAAACTTTAGTTACCATCCCAAAATGAATCCCTGAGATGAAAAAAGTTGATTTCGGAGCACGATTTTTGAACAGGAGCTTCAACGGTTTTGTGGCATATGAGAAATTCCCTAAGCCCCGGACCCATCGATTTTGGTCAAAAATAAAAATTTTAAAAGTGCCCCTATTTCTGCTTTAAACTTTAGTTACCATCCCAAAATGAATCCCTGAGATGAAAAAAGTTGATTTCGCAGCATGATTTTTGAACAGGAGCTTCAACGGTTTTGGGGCATATGAGAAATTCCCTAAGCCCCGGACCCATCGATTTTGGTCAAAAATGAAAATGTTAAAAGTGCCCCTATTTCTGCTTTAAACTTTAGTTACCATCCCAAAATGAATCCCTGAGATGAAAAAAGTTGATTTCAGAGCATGATTTTTGAACAGGAGCTTCAACGGTTTTGTGGCATATGAGAAATTCCCTAAGCCCCGGACCCATCGATTTTGGTCAAAAATGAAAATTTTAAAAGTGCCCCTATTTCTGCTTTAAACTTTAGTTACCATCCCAAAATAAATCCCTGAGATGAAAAAAGTTGATTTCGGAGCACGATTTTTGAACAGGAGCATCAACGGTTTTGGGGCATATGAGAAATTCCCTAAGCCCCGGACCCATCGATTTTGGTCAAAAATGAAAATGTTAAAAGTGCCCCTATTTCTGCTTTAAACTTTAGTTACCATCCCAAAATGAATCCCTGAGATGAAAAAAGTTGATTTCGGAGCACGATTTTTGAACAGGAGCTTCAACGGTTTTGTGGCATATGAGAAATTCCCTAAGCCCCGGACCAATTGATTTTGGTCAAAAATGAAAATTTTAAAAGTGCCCCTATTTCTGCTTTAAACTTTAGTTACCATCCCAAAATGAATCCCTGAGATGAAAAAAGTTGATTTCGGAGCATGATTTTTGAACAGGAGTTTCAACGGTTTTGGGGCATATGAGAAATTCCCTAAGCCCCGGACCCATCGATTTTGGTCAAAAATGAAAATGTTAAAAGTGCCCCTATTTCTGCTTTAAACTTTAGTTACCATCCCAAAATGAATCCCTGAGATGAAAAAAGTTGATTTCGGAGCACGATTTTTGAACAGGAGCTTCAACGGTTTTGTGGCATATGAGAAATTCCCTAAGCCCCGGACCAATTGATTTTGGTCAAAAATGAAAATTTTAAAAGTGCCCCTATTTCTGCTTTAAACTTTAGTTACCATCCCAAAATGAATCCCTGAGATGAAAAAAGTTGATTTCGGAGCATGATTTTTGAACAGGAGCTTCAACGGTTTTGTGGCATATGAGAAATTCCCTAGGCCCCGGACCCATTGATTTTGGTCAAAAATGAAAATTTTAAAAGTGCCCCTATTTCTGCTTTAAACTTTAGTTACCATCCCAAAATGAATCCCTGAAATGAAAAAAGTTGATTTCAGAGCATGATTTTTGAACAGGAGCTTCAACGGTTTTGGGGCATATGAGAAATTCCCTAAGCCCCGGACCCATCGATTTTGGTCAAAAATGAAAATTTTAAAAGTGCCCCTATTTCTGCTCTAAACTTTAGTTACCATCCCAAAATGAATCCCTGAGATGAAAAAAGTTGATTTCGCAGCATGATTTTTGAACAGGAGCTTCAACGGTTTTGGGGCATATGAGAAATTCCCTAAGCCCCGGACCCATCGATTTTGGTCAAAAATGAAAATTTTAAAAGTGCCCCTATTTCTGCTTTAAACTTTAGTTACCATCCCAAAATGAATCCCTGAGATGAAAAAAGTTGATTTCAGAGCATGATTTTTGAACAGGAGCTTCAACGGTTTTGTGGCATATGAGAAATTCCCTAAGCCCCGGACCCATCGATTTTGGTCAAAAATGAAAATTTTAAAAGTGCCCCTATTTCTGCTTTAAACTTTAGTTACCATCCCAAAATAAATCCCTGAGATGAAAAAAGTTGATTTCGGAGCACGATTTTTGAACAGGAGCTTCAACGGTTTTGGGGCATATGAGAAATTCCCTAAGCCCCGGACCCATCGATTTTGGTCAAAAATGAAAATGTTAAAAGTGCCCCTATTTCTGCTTTAAACTTTAGTTACCATCCCAAAATAAATCCCTGAGATGAAAAAAGTTGATTTCGGAGCACGATTTTTGAACAGGAGCTTCAACGGTTTTGTGGCATATGAGAAATTCCCTAAGCCCCGGACCAATTGATTTTGGTCAAAAATGAAAATTTTAAAAGTGCCCCTATTTCTGCTTTAAACTTTAGTTACCATCCCAAAATGAATCCCTGAGATGAAAAAAGTTGATTTCGGAGCATGATTTTTGAACAGGAGTTTCAACGGTTTTGGGGCATATGAGAAATTCCCTAAGCCCCGGACCCATCGATTTTGGTCAAAAATGAAAATTTTAAAAGTGCCCCTATTTCTGCTTTAAACTTTAGTTACCATCCCAAAATGAATCCCTGAGATGAAAAAAGTTGATTTCGGAGCATGATTTTTGAACAGGAGCTTCAACGGTTTTGGGGCATATGAGAAATTCCCTAAGCCCCGGACCCATCGATTTTGGTCAAAAATGAAAATTTTAAAAGTGCCCCTATTTCTGCTTTAAACTTTAGTTACCATCCCAAAATGAATCCCTGAGATTAAAAAAGTTGATTTCGGAGCATGATTTTTGAACAGAAGCTTCAATGGTTTTGGGGCATATGAGAAATTCCCTAAGCCCCGGACCCATCGATTTTGGTCAAAAATGAAAATTTTAAAAGTGCCCCTATTTCTGCTTTAAACTTTAGTTACCATCCCAAAATGAATCCCTGAGATGAAAAAAGTTGATTTCGGAGCATGATTTTTGAACAGGAGCTTCAACGGTTTTGTGGCATATGAGAAATTCCCTAGGCCCCGGACCCATTGATTTTGGTCAAAAATGAAAATTTTAAAAGTGCCCCTATTTCTGCTTTAAACTTTAGTTACCATCCCAAAATGAATCCCTGAGATGAAAAAAGTTGATTTCAGAGCATGATTTTTGAACAGGAGCTTCAACGGTTTTGGGGCATATGAGAAATTCCCTAAGCCCCGGACCCATCGATTTTGGTCAAAAATGAAAATTTTAAAAGTGCCCCTATTTCTGCTCTAAACTTTAGTTACCATCCCAAAATGAATCCCTGAGATGAAAAAAGTTGATTTCGCAGCATGATTTTTGAACAGGAGCTTCAACGGTTTTGGGGCATATGAGAAATTCCCTAAGCCCCGGACCCATCGATTTTGGTCAAAAATGAAAATTTTAAAAGTGCCCCTATTTCTGCTTTAAACTTTAGTTACCATCCCAAAATGAATCCCTGAGATGAAAAAAGTTGATTTCAGAGCATGATTTTTGAACAGGAGCTTCAACGGTTTTGTGGCATATGAGAAATTCCCTAAGCCCCGGACCCATCGATTTTGGTCAAAAATGAAAATTTTAAAAATGCCCCTATTTCTGCTTTAAACTTTAGTTACCATCCCAAAATAAATCCCTGAGATGAAAAAAGTTGATTTCGGAGCACGATTTTTGAACAGGAGCTTCAACGGTTTTGGGGCATATGAGAAATTCCCTAAGCCCCAGACCCATCGATTTTGGTCAAAAATGAAAATGTTAAAAGTGCCCCTATTTCTGCTTTAAACTTTAGTTACCATCCCAAAATGAATCCCTGAGATGAAAAAAGTTGATTTCGGAGCACGATTTTTGAACAGGAGCTTCAACGGTTTTGTGGCATATGAGAAATTCCCTAAGCCCCGGACCAATTGATTTTGGTCAAAAATGAAAATTTTAAAAGTGCCCCTATTTCTGCTTTAAACTTTAGTTACCATCCCAAAATGAATCCCTGACATGAAAAAAGTTGATTTCGGAGCATGATTTTTGAACAGGAGTTTCAACGGTTTTGGGGCATATGAGAAATTCCCTAAGCCCCGGACCCATCGATTTTGGTCAAAAATGAAAATTTTAAAAGTGCCCCTATTTCTGCTTTAAACTTTAGTTACCATCCCAAAATGAATCCCTGAGATGAAAAAAGTTGATTTCGGAGCATGATTTTTGAACAGGAGCTTCAACGGTTTTGTGGCATATGAGAAATTCCCTAGGCCCCGGACCCATTGATTTTGGTCAAAAATGAAAATTTTAAAAGTGCCCCTATTTCTGCTTTAAACTTTAGTTACCATCCCAAAATGAATCCCTGAGATGAAAAAAGTTGATTTTAAAGCATGATTTTTGAACAGGAGCTTCAACGGTTTTGGGGCATATGAGAAATTCCCTAAGCCCCGGACCCATCGATTTTGGTCAAAAATGAAAATTTTAAAAGTGCCCCTATTTCTGCTTTAAACTTTAGTTACCATCCCAAAATGAATCCCTGAGATGAAAAAAGTTGATTTCAGAGCATGATTTTTGAACAGGAGCTTCAACGGTTTTGTGGCATATGAGATATTCCCTAAGCCCCGGACCCATCGATTTTGGTCAAAAATGAAAATTTTAAAAGTGCCCCTATTTCTGCTTTAAACTTTAGTTACCATCCCAAAATGAATCCCTGAGATGAAAAAAGTTGATTTCGGAGCACGATTTTTGAACAGGAGCTTCAACGGTTTTGTGGCATATGAGAAATTCCCTAAGCCCCGGACCAATTGATTTTGGTCAAAAATGAAAATTTTAAAAGTGCCCCTATTTCTGCTTTAAACTTTAGTTACCATCCCAAAATGAATCCCTGAGATGAAAAAAGTTGATTTCGGAGCATGATTTTTGAACAGGAGTTTCAACGTTTTTGGGGCATATGAGAAATTCCCTAAGCCCCGGACCCATCGATTTTGGTCAAAAATGAAAATTTTAAAAGTGCCCCTATTTCTGCTTTAAACTTTAGTTACCATCCCAAAATGAATCCCTGAGATGAAAAAAGTTGATTTCGGAGCATGATTTTTGAACAGGAGCTTCAACGGTTTTGGGGCATATGAGAAATTCCCTAAGCCCCGGACCCATCGATTTTGGTCAAAAATGAAAATTTTAAAAGTGCCCCTATTTCTGCTTTAAACTTTAGTTACCATCCCAAAATGAATCCCTGAGATTAAAAAAGTTGATTTCGGAGCATGATTTTTGAACAGAAGCTTCAATGGTTTTGGGGCATATGAGAAATTCCCTAAGCCCCGGACCCATCGATTTTGGTCAAAAATGAAAATTTTAAAAGTGCCCCTATTTCTGCTTTAAACTTTAGTTACCATCCCAAAATGAATCCCTGAGATGAAAAAAGTTGATTTCGGAGCATGATTTTTGAACAGGAGCTTCAACGGTTTTGTGGCATATGAGAAATTCCCTAGGCCCCGGACCCATTGATTTTGGTCAAAAATGAAAATTTTAAAAGTGCCCCTATTTCTGCTTTAAACTTTAGTTACCATCCCAAAATGAATCCCTGAGATGAAAAAAGTTGATTTCAGAGCATGATTTTTGAACAGGAGCTTCAACGGTTTTGGGGCATATGAGAAATTCCCTAAGCCCCGGACCCATCGATTTTGGTCAAAAATGAAAATTTTAAAAGTGCCCCTATTTCTGCTCTAAACTTTAGTTACCATCCCAAAATGAATCCCTGAGATGAAAAAAGTTGATTTCGCAGCATGATTTTTGAACAGGAGCTTCAACGGTTTTGGGGCATATGAGAAATTCCCTAAGCCCCGGACCCATCGATTTTGGTCAAAAATGAAAATTTTAAAAGTGCCCCTATTTCTGCTTTAAACTTTAGTTACCATCCCAAAATGAATCCCTGAGATGAAAAAAGTTGATTTCAGAGCATGATTTTTGAACAGGAGCTTCAACGGTTTTGTGGCATATGAGAAATTCCCTAAGCCCCGGACCCATCGATTTTGGTCAAAAATGAAAATTTTAAAAGTGCCCCTATTTCTGCTTTAAACTTTAGTTACCATCCCAAAATAAATCCCTGAGATGAAAAAAGTTGATTTCGGAGCACGATTTTTGAACAGGAGCTTCAACGGTTTTGGGGCATATGAGAAATTCCCTAAGCCCCGGACCCATCGATTTTGGTCAAAAATGAAAATGTTAAAAGTGCCCCTATTTCTGCTTTAAACTTTAGTTACCATCCCAAAATGAATCCCTGAGATGAAAAAAGTTGATTTCGGAGCACAATTTTTTAACAGGAGCTTCAACGGTTTTGTGGCATATGAGAAATTCCCTAAGCCCCGGACCAATTGATTTTGGTCAAAAATGAAAATGTTAAAAGTGCCCCTATTTCTGCTTTAAACTTTAGTTACCATCCCAAAATGAATCCCTGAGATGAAAAAAGTTGATTTCGGAGCATGATTTTTGAACATGAGTTTCAACGGTTTTGGGGCATATGAGAAATTCCCTAAGCCCCGGACCCATCGATTTTGGTCAAAAATGAAAATGTTAAAAGTGCCCCTATTTCTGCTTTAAACTTTAGTTACCATCCCAAAATGAATCCCTGAGATGAAAAAAGTTGATTTCGGAGCACGATTTTTGAACAGGAGCTTCAACGGTTTTGTGGCATATGAGAAATTCCCTAAGCCCCGGACCAATTGATTTTGGTCAAAAATGAAAATTTTAAAAGTGCCCCTATTTCTGCTTTAAACTTTAGTTACCATCCCAAAATGAATCCCTGAGATGAAAAAAGTTGATTTCGGAGCATGATTTTTGAACAGGAGTTTCAACGGTTTTGGGGCATATGAGAAATTCCCTAAGCCCCGGACCCATCGATTTTGGTCAAAAATGAAAATTTTAAAAGTGCCCCTATTTCTGCTTTAAACTTTAGTTACCATCCCAAAATGAATCCCTGAGATGAAAAAAGTTGATTTCGGAGCATGATTTTTGAACAGGAGCTTCAACGGTTTTGGGGCATATGAGAAATTCCCTAAGCCCCGGACCCATCGATTTTGGTCAAAAATGAAAATTTTAAAAGTGCCCCTATTTCTGCTTTAAACTTTAGTTACCATCCCAAAATGAATCCCTGAGATTAAAAAAGTTGATTTCGGAGCATGATTTTTGAACAGAAGCTTCAATGGTTTTGGGGCATATGAGAAATTCCCTAAGCCCCGGACCCATCGATTTTGGTCAAAAATGAAAATTTTAAAAGTGCCCCTATTTCTGCTTTAAACTTTAGTTACCATCCCAAAATGAATCCCTGAGATGAAAAAAGTTGATTTCGGAGCATGATTTTTGAACAGGAGCTTCAACGGTTTTGTGGCATATGAGAAATTCCCTAGGCCCCGGACCCATTGATTTTGGTCAAAAATGAAAATTTTAAAAGTGCCCCTATTTCTGCTTTAAACTTTAGTTACCATCCCAAAATGAATCCCTGAGATGAAAAAAGTTGATTTCAGAGCATGATTTTTGAACAGGAGCTTCAACGGTTTTGGGGCATATGAGAAATTCCCTAAGCCCCGGACCCATCGATTTTGGTCAAAAATGAAAATTTTAAAAGTGCCCCTATTTCTGCTCTAAACTTTAGTTACCATCCCAAAATGAATCCCTGAGATGAAAAAAGTTGATTTCGCAGCATGATTTTTGAACAGGAGCTTCAACGGTTTTGGGGCATATGAGAAATTCCCTAAGCCCCGGACCCATCGATTTTGGTCAAAAATGAAAATTTTAAAAGTGCCCCTATTTCTGCTTTAAACTTTAGTTACCATCCCAAAATGAATCCCTGAGATGAAAAAAGTTGATTTCAGAGCATGATTTTTGAACAGGAGCTTCAACGGTTTTGGGGCATATGAGAAATTCCTTAAGCCCCGGACCCAGCGATTTTGGTCAAAATTGAAAATTTTAAAAGTGCCCCTATTTCTGCTTTAAACTTTAGTTACCATCCCAAAATGAATCCCTGAGATGAAAAAAGTTGATTTCGGAGCATGATTTTTGAACAGGAGCTTCAACGGTTTTGTGGCATATGAGAAATTCCCTAAGCCCCGGACCCATCGATTTTGGTCAAAAATGAAAATTTTAAAAGTGCCCCTATTTCTGCTTTAAACTTTAGTTACCATCCCAAAATGAATCCCTGAGATGAAAAAAGTTGATTTCGGAGCATGATTTTTGAACAGGAGCTTCAACGGTTTTGTGGCATATGAGAAATTCCCTAAGCCCCGGACCCATCGATTTTGGTCAAAAATGAAAATTTTAAAAGTGCCCCTATTTCTGCTTTAAACTTTAGTTACCATCCCAAAATGAATCCCTGAGATGAAAAAAGTTGATTTCGGAGCATGATTTTTGAACAGGAGCTTCAACGGTTTTGGGGCATATGAGAAATTCCCTAAGCCCCGGACCCATTGATATTGGTCAAAAATGAAAATTTTAAAAGTGCCCCTATTTCTGCTTTAAACTTTAGTTACCATCCCAAAATGAATCCCTGAGATGAAAAAAGTTGATTTCGGAGCATGATTTTTGAACAGGAGCTTCAACGGTTTTGGGGCATATGAGAAATTCCCTAAGCCCCGGACCCATCGATTTTGGTCAAAAATGAAAATTTTAAAAGTGCCCCTATTTCTGCTTTAAACTTTAGTTACCATCCCAAAATGAATCCCTGAGATGAAAAAAGTTGATTTCGGAGCATGATTTTTGAACAGGAGCTTCAACGGTTTTGGGGCATATGAGAAATTCCCTAAGCCCCGGACCCATCGATTTTGGTCAAAAATGAAAATTTTAAAAGTGCCCCTATTTCTGCTTTAAACTTTAGTTACCATCCCAAAATGAATCCCTGAGATGAAAAAAGTTGATTTCGGAGCATGATTTTTGAACAGGAGCTTCAACGGTTTTGGGGCATATGAGAAATTCCCTAAGCCCCGGACCCATCGATTTTGGTCAAAAATGAAAATTTTAAAAGTGCCCCTATTTCTGCTTTAAACTTTAGTTACCATCCCAAAATGAATCCCTGAGATGAAAAAAGTTGATTTCAGAGCATGATTTTTGAACAGGAGCTTCAACGGTTTTGGGGCATATGAGAAATTCCCTAAGCCCCGGACCCATCGATTTTGGTCAAAAATGAAAATTTTAAAAGTGCCCCTATTTCTGCTCTAAACTTTAGTTACCATCCCAAAATGAATCCCTGAGATGAAAAAAGTTGATTTCGCAGCATGATTTTTGAACAGGAGCTTCAACGGTTTTGGGGCATATGAGAAATTCCCTAAGCCCCGGACCCATCGATTTTGGTCAAAAATGAAAATTTTAAAAGTGCCCCTATTTCTGCTTTAAACTTTAGTTACCATCCCAAAATGAATCCCTGAGATGAAAAAAGTTGATTTCGGAGCATGATTTTTGAACAGGAGCTTTAACGGTTTTGGGGCATATGAGAAATTCTCTAAGCCCCGGACCCATCGATTTTGGTCAAAAATGAAAATTTTAAAAGTGCCCCTATTTCTGCTTTAAACTTTAGTTACCATCCCAAAATGAATCCCTGAGATGAAAAAAGTTGATTTCGGAGCATGATTTTTGAACAGGAGCTTCAACGGTTTTGTGGCATATGAGAAATTCCCTAAGCCCCGGACCCATCGATTTTGGTCAAAAATGAAAATTTTAAAAGTGCCCCTATTTCTGCTTTAAACTTTAGTTACCATCCCAAAATGAATCCCTGAGATGAAAAAAGTTGATTTCAGAGCATGATTTTTGAACAGGAGCTTCAACGGTTTTGGGGCATATGAGAAATTCCCTAAGCCCCGGACCCATCGATTTTGGTCAAAAATGAAAATTTTAAAAGTGCCCCTATTTCTGCTCTAAACTTTAGTTACCATCCCAAAATGAATCCCTGAGATGAAAAAAGTTGATTTCGGAGCATGATTTTTGAACAGGAGCTTCAACGGTTTTGGGGCATATGAGAAATTCCCTAAGCCCCGGACCCATCGATTTTGGTCAAAAATGAAAATTTTAAAAGTGCCCCTATTTCTGCTTTAAACTTTAGTTACCATCTCAAAATGAATCCCTGAGATGAAAAAAGTTGATTTCAGAGCATTATTTTTGAACAGGAGCTTCAACGGTTTTGTGGCATATGAAAAATTCCCTAAGCCCCGGACCCATCGATTTTGGTCAAAAATGAAAATTTTAAAAGTGCCCCTATTTCTGCTTTAAACTTTAGTTACCATCCCAAAATGAATCCCTGAGATGAAAAAAGTTGATTTCGGAGCATGATTTTTGAACAGGAGCTTCAACGGTTTTGTGGCATATGAGAAATTCCCTATGCCCCAGACCCATCGATTTTGGTCAAAAATGAAAATTTTAAAAGTGCCCCTATTTCTGCTTTAAACTTTAGTTACCATCCCAAAATGAATCCCTGAGATGAAAAAAGTTGATTTCAGAGCATGATTTTTGAACAGGAGCTTCAACGGTTTTGTGGCATATGAGAAATTCCCTAAGCCCTGGACCCATCGATTCTGGTCAAAAATGAAAATTTTAAAAGTGCCCCTATTTCTGCTTTAAACTTTAGTTACCATCCCAAAATGAATCCCTGAGATGAAAAAAGTTGATTTCGCAGCATGATTTTTGAACAGGAGCTTCAACGGTTTTGGGGCATATGAGAAATTCCCTAAGCCCCGGACCCATCGATTTTGGTCAAAAATGAAAATTTTAAAAGTGCCCCTATTTCTGCTTTAAACTTTAGTTACCATCCCAAAATAAATCCCTGAGATGAAAAAAGTTGATTTCGGAGCACGATTTTTGAAAAGGAGCTTCAACGGTTTTGGGGCATATGAGAAATTCCCTAAGCCCCGGACCCATCGATTTTGGTCAAAAATGAAAATGTTAAAAGTGCCCCTATTTCTGCTTTAAACTTTAGTTACCATCCCAAAATGAATCCCTGAGATGAAAAAAGTTGATTTCAGAGCATGATTTTTGAACAGGAGCTTCAACGGTTTTGTGGCATATGAGAAATTCCCTAAGCCCCGGACCCATCAATTTTGGTCAAAAATGAAAATTTTAAAAGTGCCCCTATTTCTGCTTTAAACTTTAGTTACCATCCCAAAATGAATCCCTGAGATGAAAAAAGTTGATTTCGGAGCATGATTTTTGAACAGGAGCTTCAACGGTTTTGTGGCATATGAGAAATTCCCTAAGCCCCGGACCCATCGATTTTGGTCAAAAATGAACATTTTAAAAGTGCCCCTATTTCTGCTTTAAACTTTAGTTACCATCCCAAAATGAATCCCTGAGATGAAAAAAGTTGATTTCGGAGCATGATTTTTGAACAGGAGCTTCAACGGTTTTGTGGCATATGAGAAATTCCCTATGCCCCAGACCCATCGATTTTGGTCAAAAATGAAAATTTTAAAAGTGCCCCTATTTCTGCTTTAAACTTTAGTTACCATCCCAAAATGAATCCCTGAGATGAAAAAAGTTGATTTCAGAGCATGATTTTTGAACAGGAGCTTCAACGGTTTTGTGGCATATGAGAAATTCCCTAAGCCCTGGACCCATCGATTCTGGTCAAAAATGAAAATTTTAAAAGTGCCCCTATTTCTGCTTTAAACTTTAGTTACCATCCCAAAATGAATCCCTGAGATGAAAAAAGTTGATTTCAGAGCATGATTTGTGAACAGGAGATTCAACGGTTTTGGGGCATATGAGAAATTCCCTAAGCCCCGGACCCATCGATTTTGGTCAAAAATGAAAATTTTAAAAGTGCCCCTATTTCTGCTTTAAACTTTAGTTACCATCCCAAAATGAATCCCTGAGATGAAAAAAGTTGATTTTGGAGCATGATTTTTGAACAGGAGCTTCAACGGTTTTGGGGCATATGAGAAATTCCCTAAGCCCCGGACCCATCGATTTTGGTCAAAAATGAAAATTTTAAAAGTGCCCCTATTTCTGCTTTAAACTTTAGTTACCATCCCAAAATGAATCCCTGAGATGAAAAAAGTTGATTTCGGAGCATGATTTTTGAACAGGAGCTTCAACGGTTTTGTGGCATATGAGAAATTCCCTAAGCCCAGGACCCATCGATTTTGGTCAAAAATGAAAATTTTAAAAGTGCCCCTATTTCTGCTTTAAACTTTAGTTACCATCCCAAAATGAATCCCTGAGATGAAAAAAGTTGATTTCGGAGCATGATTTTTGAACAGGAGCTTCAACGGTTTTGGGACATATGAGAAATTCCCTAAGCCCCGGACCCATCGATTTTGGTCAAAAATGAAAATTTTAAAAGTGCCCCTATTTCTGCTTTAAACTTTAGTTACCATCCCAAAATGAATCCCTGAGATGAAAAAAGTTGATTTCGGAGCATGATTTTTGAACAGGAGCTTCAACGGTTTTGGGGCATATGAGAAATTCCCTAAGCCCCGGACCCATCAATTTTGGTCTAAAATGAAAATTTTAAAAGTGCCCCTATTTCTGCTTTAAACTTTAGTTACCATCCCAAAATGAATCCCTGAGATGAAAAAAGTTGATTTCGGAGCATGATTTTTGAACAGGAGCTTCAACGGTTTTGGGGCATATGAGAAATTCCCTAAGCCCCGGACCCATCGATTTTGGTCAAAAATGAAAATGTTAAAAGTGCCCCTATTTCTGCTTTAAACTTTAGTTACCATCCCAAAATGAATCCCTGAGATGAAAAAAGTTGATTTCGGAGCATGATTTTTGAACAGGAGCTTCAACGGTTTTGGGGCATATGAGAAATTCCCTAAGCCCCGGACCCATCGATTTTGGTCAAAAATGAAAATTTTAAAAGTGCCCCTATTTCTGCTTTAAACTTTAGTTACCATCCCAAAATGAATCCCTGAGATGAAAAAAGTTGATTTCGGAGCATGATTTTTGAACAGGAGCTTCAACGGTTTTGTGGCATATGAGAAATTCCCTAAGCCCAGGACCCATCGATTTTGGTCAAAAATGAAAATTTTAAAAGTGCCCCTATTTCTGCTTTAAACTTTAGTTACCATCCCAAAATGAATCCCTGAGATGAAAAAAGTTGATTTCGGGGCATGATTTTTGAACAGGAGCTTCAACGGATTTGGGGCATATGAGAAATTCCCTAAGCCCCGGACCCATCGATTTTGGTCAAAAATGAAAATTTTAAAAGTGCCCCTATTTCTGCTTTAAACTTTAGTTACCATCCCAAAATTAATCCCTGAGATGAAAAAAGTTGATTTCGGAGCATGATTTTTGAACAGGAGCTTCAACGGTTTTGTGGCATATGAGAAATTCCCTAAGCCCCGGACCCATCGATTTTGGTCAAAAATGAAAATTTTAAAAGTGCCCCTATTTCTGCTTTAAACTTTAGTTACCATCCCAAAATGAATCCCTGAGATGAAAAAAGTTGATTTCGGAGCATGATTTTTGAACAGGAGCTTTAACGGTTTTGGGGCATATGAGAAATTCTCTAAGCCCCGGACCCATCGATTTTGGTCAAAAATGAAAATTTTAAAAGTGCCCCTATTTCTGCTTTAAACTTTAGTTACCATCCCAAAATGAATCCCTGAGATGAAAAAAGTTGATTTCGGAGCATGATTTTTGAACAGGAGCTTCAACGGTTTTGGGGCATATGAGAAATTCCCTAAGCCCCGGACCCATCGATTTTGGTCAAAAATGAAAATGTTAAAAGTGCCCCTATTTCTGCTTTAAACTTTAGTTACCATCCCAAAATGAATCCCTGAGATGAAAAAAGTTGATTTCGGAGCACAATTTTTGAACAGGAGCTTCAACGGTTTTGTGGCATATGAGAAATTCCCTAAGCCCCGGACCAATTGATTTTGGTCAAAAATGAAAATTTTAAAAGTGCCCCTATTTCTGCTTTAAACTTTAGTTACCATCCCAAAATGAATCCCTGAGATGAAAAAAGTTGATTTCGGAGCATGATTTTTGAACAGGAGCTTCAACGGATTTGGGGCATATGAGAAATTCCCTAAGCCCCGGACCCATCGATTTTGGTCAAAAATGAAAATTTTAAAAGTGCCCCTATTTCTGCTTTAAACTTTAGTTACCATCCCAAAATGAATCCCTGAGATGAAAAAAGTTGATTTCGGAGCATGATTTTTGAACAGGAGCTTCAACGGTTTTGTGGCATATGAGAAATTCCCTAAGCCCCGGACCCATCGATTTTGGTCAAAAATGAAAATTTTAAAAGTGCCCCTATTTCTGCTTTAAACTTTAGTTACCATCCCAAAATGAATCCCTGAGATGAAAAAAGTTGATTTCGGAGCATGATTTTTGAACAGGAGCTTCAACGGTTTTGGGGCATATGAGAAATTCCCTAGGCCCAGGACCCATCGATTTTGGTCAAAAATGAAAATTTTAAAAGTGCCCCTATTTCTGCTTTAAACTTTAGTTACCATCCCAAAATGAATCCCTGAGATGAAAAAAGTTGATTTCGGAGCATGATTTTTGAACAGGAGCTTCAACGGTTTTGGGGCATATGAGAATTTCCCTAAGCCCCGGACCCATCGATTTTGGTCAAAAATGAAAATGTTAAAAGTGCCCCTATTTCTGCTTTAAACTTTAGTTACCATCCCAAAATGAATCCCTGAGATGAAAAAAGTTGATTTCGGAGCATGATTTTTGAACAGGAGCTTCAACGGTTTTGGGGCATATGAGAAATTCCCTAAGCCCCGGACCCATCGATTTTGGTCAAAAATGAAAATTTTAAAAGTGCCCCTATTTCTGCTTTAAACTTTAGTTACCATCCCAAAATGAATCCCTGAGATGAAAAAAGTTGATTTCGCAGCATGATTTTTGAACAGGAGCTTCAACGGTTTTGGGGCATATGAGAAATTCCCTAAGCCCCGGACCCATCGATTTTGGTCAAAAATGAAAATTTTAAAAGTGCCCCTATTTCTGCTTTAAACTTTAGTTACCATCCCAAAATGAATCCCTGAGATGAAAAAAGTTGATTTCGGAGCATGATTTTTGAACAGGAGCTTCAACGGTTTTGGGGCATATGAGAAATTCCCTAAGCCCCGGACCCATCGATTTTGGTCAAAAATGAAAATTTTAAAAGTGCCCCTATTTCTGCTTTAAACTTTAGTTACCATCCCAAAATGAATCCCTGAGATTAAAAAAGTTGATTTCGGAGCATGATTTTTGAACAGAAGCTTCAATGGTTTTGGGGCATATGAGAAATTCCCTAAGCCCCGGACCCATCGATTTTGGTCAAAAATGAAAATTTTAAAAGTGCCCCTATTTCTGCTTTAAACTTTAGTTACCATCCCAAAATGAATCCCTGAGATGAAAAAAGTTGATTTCGGAGCATGATTTTTGAACAGGAGTTTCAACGGTTTTGGGGCATATGAGAAATTCCCTAAGCCCCGGACCCATCGATTTTGGTCAAAAATGAAAATGTTAAAAGTGCCCCTATTTCTGCTTTAAACTTTAGTTACCATCCCAAAATGAATCCCTGAGATGAAAAAAGTTGATTTCGGAGCACAATTTTTGAACAGGAGCTTCAACGGTTTTGTGGCATATGAGAAATTCCCTAAGCCCCGGACCAATTGATTTTGGTCAAAAATGAAAATTTTAAAAGTGCCCCTATTTCTGCTTTAAACTTTAGTTACCATCCCAAAATGAATCCCTGAGATGAAAAAAGTTGATTTCGGAGCATGATTTTTGAACAGGAGTTTCAACGGTTTTGGGGCATATGAGAAATTCCCTAAGCCCCGGACCCATCGATTTTGGTCAAAAATGAAAATTTTAAAAGTGCCCCTATTTCTGCTTTAAACTTTAGTTACCATCCCAAAATGAATCCCTGAGATGAAAAAAGTTGATTTCGGAGCATGATTTTTGAACAGGAGCTTCAACGGTTTTGGGGCATATGAGAAATTCCCTAAGCCCCGGACCCATCGATTTTGGTCAAAAATGAAAATTTTAAAAGTGCCCCTATTTCTGCTTTAAACTTTAGTTACCATCCCAAAATGAATCCCTGAGATTAAAAAAGTTGATTTCGGAGCATGATTTTTGAACAGAAGCTTCAATGGTTTTGGGGCATATGAGAAATTCCCTAAGCCCCGGACCCATCGATTTTGGTCAAAAATGAAAATTTTAAAAGTGCCCCTATTTCTGCTTTAAACTTTAGTTACCATCCCAAAATGAATCCCTGAGATGAAAAAAGTTGATTTCGGAGCATGATTTTTGAACAGGAGCTTCAACGGTTTTGTGGCATATGAGAAATTCCCTAGGCCCCGGACCCATTGATTTTGGTCAAAAATGAAAATTTTAAAAGTGCCCCTATTTCTGCTTTAAACTTTAGTTACCATCCCAAAATGAATCCCTGAGATGAAAAAAGTTGATTTCAGAGCATGATTTTTGAACAGGAGCTTCAACGGTTTTGGGGCATATGAGAAATTCCCTAAGCCCCGGACCCATCGATTTTGGTCAAAAATGAAAATTTTAAAAGTGCCCCTATTTCTGCTCTAAACTTTAGTTACCATCCCAAAATGAATCCCTGAGATGAAAAAAGTTGATTTCGCAGCATGATTTTTGAACAGGAGCTTCAACGGTTTTGGGGCATATGAGACATTCCCTAAGCCCCGGACCCATCGATTTTGGTCAAAAATGAAAATTTTAAAAGTGCCCCTATTTCTGCTTTAAACTTTAGTTACCATCCCAAAATGAATCCCTGAGATGAAAAAAGTTGATTTCGGAGCATGATTTTTGAACAGGAGCTTCAACGGTTTTGGGGCATATGAGAAATTCCCTAAGCCCCGGACCCATCGATTTTGGTCAAAAATGAAAATTTTAAAAGTGCCCCTATTTCTGCTTTAAACTTTAGTTACCATCCCAAAATGAATCCCTGAGATGAAAAAAGTTGATTTCGGAGCATGATTTTTGAACAGGAGCTTCAACGGTTTTGGGGCATATGAGAAATTCCCTAAGCCCCGGACCCATCGATTTTGGTCAAAAATGAAAATTTTAAAAGTGCCCCTATTTCTGCTTTAAACTTTAGTTACCATCCCAAAATGAATCCCTGAGATGAAAAAAGTTGATTTCGGAGCATGATTTTTGAACAGGAGCTTCAACGGTTTTGGGTCATATGAGAAATTCCCTAAGCCCCGGACCCATCGATTTTGGTCAAAAATGAAAATTTTAAAAGTGCCCCTATTTCTGCTTTAAACTTTAGTTACCATCCCAAAATGAATCCCTGAGATTAAAAAAGTTGATTTCGGAGCATGATTTTTGAACAGAAGCTTCAATGGTTTTGGGGCATATGAGAAATTCCCTAAGCCCCGGACCCATCGATTTTGGTCAAAAATGAAAATTTTAAAAGTGCCCCTATTTCTGCTTTAAACTTTAGTTACCATCCCAAAATGAATCCCTGATATGAAAAAAGTTGATTTCGGAGCATGATTTTTGAACAGGAGCTTCAACGGTTTTGTGGCATATGAGAAATTCCCTAGGCCCCGGACCCATTGATTTTGGTCAAAAATGAAAATTTTAAAAGTGCCCCTATTTCTGCTTTAAACTTTAGTTACCATCCCAAAATGAATCCCTGAGATGAAAAAAGTTGATTTCAGAGCATGATTTTTGAACAGGAGCTTCAACGGTTTTGGGGCATATGAGAAATTCCCTAAGCCCCGGACCCATCGATTTTGGTCAAAAATGAAAATTTTAAAAGTGCCCCTATTTCTGCTCTAAACTTTAGTTACCATCCCAAAATGAATCCCTGAGATGAAAAAAGTTGATTTCGCAGCATGATTTTTGAACAGGAGCTTCAACGGTTTTGGGGCATATGAGAAATTCCCTAAGCCCCGGACCCATCGATTTTGGTCAAAAATGAAAATTTTAAAAGTGCCCCTATTTCTGCTTTAAACTTTAGTTACCATCCCAAAATGAATCCCTGAGATGAAAAAAGTTGATTTCGGAGCATGATTTTTGAACAGGAGCTTCAACGGTTTTGGGGCATATGAGAAATTCCCTAAGCCCCGGACCCATCGATTTTGGTCAAAAATGAAAATTTTAAAAGTGCCCCTATTTCTGCTTTAAACTTTAGTTACCATCCCAAAATGAATCCCTGAGATGAAAAAAGTTGATTTCGGAGCATGATTTTTGAACAGGAGCTTCAACGGTTTTGGGGCATATGAGAAATTCCCTAAGCCCCGGACCCATCGATTTTGGTCAAAAATGAAAATGTTAAAAGTGCCCCTATTTCTGCTTTAAACTTTAGTTACCATCCCAAAATGAATCAATGAGATGAAAAAAGTTGATTTCGGAGCACGATTTTTGAACAGGAGCTTCAACGGTTTTGGGGCATATGAGAAATTCCCTAAGCCCCGGACCCATCGATTTTGGTCAAAAATGAAAATGTTAAAAGTGCCCCTATTTCTGCTTTAAACTTTAGTTACCATCCCAAAATGAATCCCTGAGATGAAAAAAGTTGATTTCGAAGCACAATTTTTGAACAGGAGCTTTAACGGTTTTGTGGCATATGAGAAATTCCCTAAGCCCCGGACCCATCGATTTTGGTCAAAAATGAAAATGTTAAAAGTGCCCCTATTTCTGCTTTAAACTTTAGTTACCATCCCAAAATGAATCCCTGAGATGAAAAAAGTTGATTTCAGAGCATGATTTTTGAACAGGAGCTTCAACGGTTTTGTGGCATATGAGAAATTCCCTAAGCCCTGGACCCATCGATTTTGGTCAAAAATGAAAATTTTAAAAGTGCCCCTATTTCTGCTTTAAACTTTAGTTACCATCCCAAAATGAATCCCTGAGATGAAAAAAGTTGATTTCGGAGCATGATTTTTGAACAGGAGCTTCAACGGTTTTGGGGCATATGAGAAATTCCCTAGGCCCAGGACCCATCGATTTTGGTCAAAAATGAAAATTTTAAAAGTGCCCCTATTTCTGCTTTAAACTTTAGTTACCATCCCAAAATGAATCCCTGAGATGAAAAAAGTTGATTTCGGAGCATGATTTTTGAACAGGAGCTTCAACGGTTTTGGGGCATATGAGAATTTCCCTAAGCCCCGGACCCATCGATTTTGGTCAAAAATGAAAATGTTAAAAGTGCCCCTATTTCTGCTTTAAACTTTAGTTACCATCCCAAAATGAATCCCTGAGATGAAAAAAGTTGATTTCGGAGCATGATTTTTGAACAGGAGCTTCAACGGTTTTGGGGCATATGAGAAATTCCCTAAGCCCCGGACCCATCGATTTTGGTCAAAAATGAAAATTTTAAAAGTGCCCCTATTTCTGCTTTAAACTTTAGTTACCATCCCAAAATGAATCCCTGAGATGAAAAAAGTTGATTTCGCAGCATGATTTTTGAACAGGAGCTTCAACGGTTTTGGGGCATATGAGAAATTCCCTAAGCCCCGGACCCATCGATTTTGGTCAAAAATGAAAATTTTAAAAGTGCCCCTATTTCTGCTTTAAACTTTAGTTACCATCCCAAAATAAATCCCTGAGATGAAAAAAGTTGATTTCGGAGCACGATTTTTGAAAAGGAGCTTCAACGGTTTTGGGGCATATGAGAAATTCCCTAAGCCCCGGACCCATCGATTTTGGTCAAAAATGAAAATGTTAAAAGTGCCCCTATTTCTGCTTTAAACTTTAGTTACCATCCCAAAATGAATCCCTGAGATGAAAAAAGTTGATTTCGGAGCACGATTTTTGAACAGGAGCTTCAACGGTTTTGTGGCATATGAGAAATTCCCTAAGCCCCGGACCAATTGATTTTGGTCAAAAATGAAAATTTTAAAAGTGCCCCTATTTCTGCTTTAAACTTTAGTTACCATCCCAAAATGAATCCCTGAGATGAAAAAAGTTGATTTCGGAGCATGATTTTTGAACAGGAGTTTCAACGGTTTTGGGGCATATGAGAAATTCCCTAAGCCCCGGACCCATCGATTTTGGTCAAAAATGAAAATGTTAAAAGTGCCCCTATTTCTGCTTTAAACTTTAGTTACCATCCCAAAATGAATCCCTGAGATGAAAAAAGTTGATTTCGGAGCACAATTTTTGAACAGGAGCTTCAACGGTTTTGTGGCATATGAGAAATTCCCTAAGCCCCGGACCAATTGATTTTGGTCAAAAATGAAAATTTTAAAAGTGCCCCTATTTCTGCTTTAAACTTTAGTTACCATCCCAAAATGAATCCCTGAGATGAAAAAAGTTGATTTCGGAGCATGATTTTTGAACAGGAGTTTCAACGGTTTTGGGGCATATGAGAAATTCCCTAAGCCCCGGACCCATCGATTTTGGTCAAAAATGAAAATTTTAAAAGTGCCCCTATTTCTGCTTTAAACTTTAGTTACCATCCCAAAATGAATCCCTGAGATGAAAAAAGTTGATTTCGGAGCATGATTTTTGAACAGGAGCTTCAACGGTTTTGGGGCATATGAGAAATTCCCTAAGCCCCGGACCCATCGATTTTGGTCAAAAATGAAAATTTTAAAAGTGCCCCTATTTCTGCTTTAAACTTTAGTTACCATCCCAAAATGAATCCCTGAGATGAAAAAAGTTGATTTCGGAGCATGATTTTTGAACAGGAGCTTCAACGGTTTTGGGGCATATGAGAATTTCCCTAAGCCCCGGACCCATCGATTTTGGTCAAAAATGAAAATGTTAAAAGTGCCCCTATTTCTGCTTTAAACTTTAGTTACCATCCCAAAATGAATCCCTGAGATGAAAAAAGTTGATTTCGGAGCATGATTTTTGAACAGGAGCTTCAACGGTTTTGGGGCATATGAGAAATTCCCTAAGCCCCGGACCCATCGATTTTGGTCAAAAATGAAAATTTTAAAAGTGCCCCTATTTCTGCTTTAAACTTTAGTTACCATCCCAAAATGAATCCCTGAGATGAAAAAAGTTGATTTCGCAGCATGATTTTTGAACAGGAGCTTCAACGGTTTTGGGGCATATGAGAAATTCCCTAAGCCCCGGACCCATCGATTTTGGTCAAAAATGAAAATTTTAAAAGTGCCCCTATTTCTGCTTTAAACTTTAGTTACCATCCCAAAATAAATCCCTGAGATGAAAAAAGTTGATTTCGGAGCACGATTTTTGAAAAGGAGCTTCAACGGTTTTGGGGCATATGAGAAATTCCCTAAGCCCCGGACCCATCGATTTTGGTCAAAAATGAAAATGTTAAAAGTGCCCCTATTTCTGCTTTAAACTTTAGTTACCATCCCAAAATGAATCCCTGAGATGAAAAAAGTTGATTTCGGAGCACGATTTTTGAACAGGAGCTTCAACGGTTTTGTGGCATATGAGAAATTCCCTAAGCCCCGGACCAATTGATTTTGGTCAAAAATGAAAATTTTAAAAGTGCCCCTATTTCTGCTTTAAACTTTAGTTACCATCCCAAAATGAATCCCTGAGATGAAAAAAGTTGATTTCGGAGCATGATTTTTGAACAGGAGTTTCAACGGTTTTGGGGCATATGAGAAATTCCCTAAGCCCCGGACCCATCGATTTTGGTCAAAAATGAAAATGTTAAAAGTGCCCCTATTTCTGCTTTAAACTTTAGTTACCATCCCAAAATGAATCCCTGAGATGAAAAAAGTTGATTTCGGAGCACAATTTTTGAACAGGAGCTTCAACGGTTTTGTGGCATATGAGAAATTCCCTAAGCCCCGGACCAATTGATTTTGGTCAAAAATGAAAATTTTAAAAGTGCCCCTATTTCTGCTTTAAACTTTAGTTACCATCCCAAAATGAATCCCTGAGATGAAAAAAGTTGATTTCGGAGCATGATTTTTGAACAGGAGTTTCAACGGTTTTGGGGCATATGAGAAATTCCCTAAGCCCCGGACCCATCGATTTTGGTCAAAAATGAAAATTTTAAAAGTGCCCCTATTTCTGCTTTAAACTTTAGTTACCATCCCAAAATGAATCCCTGAGATGAAAAAAGTTGATTTCGGAGCATGATTTTTGAACAGGAGCTTCAACGGTTTTGGGGCATATGAGAAATTCCCTAAGCCCCGGACCCATCGATTTTGGTCAAAAATGAAAATTTTAAAAGTGCCCCTATTTCTGCTTTAAACTTTAGTTACCATCCCAAAATGAATCCCTGAGATGAAAAAAGTTGATTTCGGAGCATGATTTTTGAACAGGAGCTTCAACGGTTTTGTGGCATATGAGAAATTCCCTAGGCCCCGGACCCATTGATTTTGGTCAAAAATGAAAATTTTAAAAGTGCCCCTATTTCTGCTTTAAACTTTAGTTACCATCCCAAAATGAATCCCTGAGATGAAAAAAGTTGATTTCAGAGCATGATTTTTGAACAGGAGCTTCAACGGTTTTGGGGCATATGAGAAATTCCCTAAGCCCCGGACCCATCGATTTTGGTCAAAAATGAAAATTTTAAAAGTGCCCCTATTTCTGCTTTAAACTTTAGTTACCATCCCAAAATGAATCCCTGAGATGAAAAAAGTTGATTTCGGAGCATGATTTTTGAACAGGAGCTTCAACGGTTTTGGGGCATATGAGAAATTCCCTAAGCCCCGGACCCATCGATTTTGGTCAAAAATGAAAATTTTAAAAGTGCCCCTATTTCTGCTTTAAACTTTAGTTACCATCCCAAAATGAATCCCTGAGATGAAAAAAGTTGATTTCGGAGCATGATTTTTGAACAGGAGCTTCAACGGTTTTGGGGCATATGAGAAATTCCCTAAGCCCCGGACCCATCGATTTTGGTCAAAAATGAAAATTTTAAAAGTGCCCCTATTTCTGCTTTAAACTTTAGTTACCATCCCAAAATGAATCCCTGAGATGAAAAAAGTTGATTTCGGAGCATGATTTTTGAACAGGAGCTTCAACGGTTTTGGGGCATATGAGAAATTCCCTAAGCCCCGGACCCATCGATTTTGGTCAAAAATGAAAATTTTAAAAGTGCCCCTATTTCTGCTTTAAACTTTAGTTACCATCCCAAAATGAATCCCTGAGATGAAAAAAGTTGATTTCGGAGCATGATTTTTGAACAGGAGCTTCAACGGTTTTGGGGCATATGATAAATTCCCTAAGCCCCGGACCAATTGATATTGGTCAAAAATGAAAATTTTAAAAGTGCCCCTATTTCTGCTTTAAACTTTAGTTACCATCCCAAAATGAATCCCTGAGATGAAAAAAGTTGATTTCGGAGCATGATTTTTGAACAGGAGTTTCAACGGTTTTGGGGCATATGAGAAATTCCCTAAGCCCCGGACCCATCGATTTTGGCCAAAAATGAAAATTTTAAAAGTGCCCCTATTTCTGCTTTAAACTTTAGTTACCATCCCAAAATGAATCCCTGAGATGAAAAAAGTTGATTTCGGAGCATGATTTTTGAACAGGAGCTTCAATGGTTTTGGGGCATATGAGAAATTCCCTAAGCCCCGGACCCATCGATTTTGGTCAAAAATGAAAATTTTAAAAGTGCCCCTATTTCTGCTTTAAACTTTAGTTACCATCCCAAAATGAATCCCTGAGATGAAAAAAGTTGATTTCAGAGCATGATTTTTGAACAGGAGCTTCAACGGTTTTGTGGCATATGAGAAATTCCCTAAGCCCCGGACCCATCGATTTTGGTCAAAAATGAAAATTTTAAAAGTGCCCCTATTTCTGCTTTAAACTTTAGTTACCATCCCAAAATAAATCCCTGAGATGACAAAAGTTGATTTCGGAGCACGATTTTTGAACAGGAGCTTCAACGGTTTTGGGGCATATGAGAAATTCCCTAAGCCCCGGACCCATCGATTTTGGTCAAAAATGAAAATGTTAAAAGTGCCCCTATTTCTGCTTTAAACTTTAGTTACCATCCCAAAATGAATCCCTGAGATGAAAAAAGTTGATTTCGGAGCACGATTTTTGAACAGGAGCTTCAACGGTTTTGTGGCATATGAGAAATTCCCTAAGCCCCGGACCAATTGATTTTGGTCAAAAATGAAAATTTTAAAAGTGCCCCTATTTCTGCTTTAAACTTTAGTTACCATCCCAAAATGAATCCCTGAGATGAAAAAAGTTGATTTCGGAGCATGATTTTTGAACAGGAGTTTCAACGGTTTTGGGGCATATGAGAAATTCCCTAAGCCCCGGACCCATCGATTTTGGTCAAAAATGAAAATTTTAAAAGTGCCCCTATTTCTGCTTTAAACTTTAGTTACCATCCCAAAATGAATCCCTGAGATGAAAAAAGTTGATTTCGGAGCATGATTTTTGAACAGGAGCTTCAACGGTTTTGGGGCATATGAGAAATTCCCTAAGCCCCGGACCCATCGATTTTGGTCAAAAATGAAAATTTTAAAAGTGCCCCTATTTCTGCTTTAAACTTTAGTTACCATCCCAAAATGAATCCCTGAGATTAAAAAAGTTGATTTCGGAGCATGATTTTTGAACAGAAGCTTCAATGGTTTTGGGGCATATGAGAAATTCCCTAAGCCCCGGACCCATCGATTTTGGTCAAAAATGAAAATTTTAAAAGTGCCCCTATTTCTGCTTTAAACTTTAGTTACCATCCCAAAATGAATCCCTGAGATGAAAAAAGTTGATTTCGGAGCATGATTTTTGAACAGGAGCTTCAACGGTTTTGGGGCATATGAGAAATTCCCTAAGCCCCGGACCCATCGATTTTGGTCAAAAATGAAAATTTTAAAAGTGCCCCTATTTCTGCTTTAAACTTTAGTTACCATCCCAAAATGAATCCCTGAGATGAAAAAAGTTGATTTCGGAGCATGATTTTTGAACAGGAGATTCAACGGTTTTGGGGCATATGAGAAATTCCCTAAGTCCCGGACCCATCGATTTTGGTCAAAAATGAAAATTTTAAAAGTGCCCCTATTTCTGCTTTAAACTTTAGTTACCATCCCAAAATGAATCCCTGAGATGAAAAAAGTTGATTTCGGAGCATGATTTTTGAACAGGAGCTTCAACGGTTTTGGGGCATATGAGAAATTCCCTAAGCCCCGGACCCATCGATTTTGGTCAAAAATGAAAATTTTAAAAGTGCCCCTATTTCTTCTTTAAACTTTAGTTACCATCCCAAAATGAATCCCTGAGATGAAAAAAGTTGATTTCGGAGCATGATTTTTGAACAGGAGCTTCAACGGTTTTGGGGCATATGAGAAATTCCCTAAGCCCCGGACCCATCGATTTTGGTCAAAAATGAAAATTTTAAAAGTGCCCCTATTTCTGCTTTAAACTTTAGTTACCATCCCAAAATGAATCCCTGAGATGAAAAAAGTTGATTTCGGAGCATTATTTTTGAACAGGAACTTCAACGGTTTTGGGGCATATGAGAAATTCCCTAAGCCCCGGACCCATCGATTTTGGTCAAAAATGACATTTTTAAAAGTGCCCCTATTTCTGCTTTAAACTTTAGTTACCATCCCAAAATGAATCCCTGAGATGAAAATAGTTGATTTCGGAGCATGATTTTTGAACAGGAGCTTCAACGGTTTTGTGGCATATGAGAAATTCCCTAAGCCCAGGACCCATCGATTTTGGTCTAAAATGAAAATTTTAAAAGTGCCCCTATTTCTGCTTTAAACTTTAGTTACCATCCCAAAATGAATCCCTGAGAAGAAAAAAGTTGATTTCAGAGCATGATTTTTGAACAGGAGCTTCAACGGTTTTGTGGCATATGAGAAATTCCCTAAGCCCAGGACCCATCGATTTTGGTCAAAAATGAAAATTTTAAAAGTGCCCCTATTTCTGCTTTAAACTTTAGTTACCATCCCAAAATGAATCAATGAGATGAAAAAAGTTGATTTCGGAGCACGATTTTTGAACAGGAGCTTCAACGGTTTTGGGGCATATGAGAAATTCCCTAAGCCCAGGACCCATCGATTTTGGTCAAAAATGAAAATTTTAAAAGTGCCCCTATTTCTGCTTTAAACTTTAGTTACCATCCCAAAATGAATCCCTGAGATGAAAAAAGTTGATTTCGGAGCATGATTTTTGAACAGGAGCTTCAACGGTTTTGGGGCATATGAGAAATTCCCTAAGCCCCGGACCCATCGATTTTGGTCAAAAATGAAAATGTTAAAAGTGCCCCTATTTCTGCTTTAAACTTTAGTTACCATCCCAAAATGAATCCCTGAGATGAAAAAAGTTGATTTCGGAGCATGATTTTTGAACAGGAGCTTCAACGGTTTTGGGGCATATGAGAAATTCCCTAAGCCCCGGACCCATCGATTTTGGTCAAAAATGAAAATTTTAAAAGTGCCCCTATTTCTGCTTTAAACTTTAGTTACCATCCCAAAATGAATCCCTGAGATGAAAAAAGTTGATTTCGGAGCATGATTTTTGAACAGGAGTTTCAACGGTTTTGGGGCATATGAGAAATTCCCTAAGCCCCGGACCCATCGATTTTGGCCAAAAATGAAAATTTTAAAAGTGCCCCTATTTCTGCTTTAAACTTTAGTTACCATCCCAAAATGAATCCCTGAGATGAAAAAAGTTGATTTCGGAGCACGATTTTTGAACAGGAGCTTCAACGGTTTTGTGGCATATGAGAAATTCCCTAAGCCCCGGACCAATTGATTTTGGTCAAAAATGAAAATTTTAAAAGTGCCCCTATTTCTGCTTTAAACTTTAGTTACCATCCCAAAATGAATCCCTGAGATGAAAAAAGTTGATTTCGGAGCATGATTTTTGAACAGGAGTTTCAACGGTTTTGGGGCATATGAGAAATTCCCTAAGCCCCGGACCCATCGATTTTGGTCAAAAATGAAAATTTTAAAAGTGCCCCTATTTCTGCTTTAAACTTTAGTTACCATCCCAAAATGAATCCCTGAGATGAAAAAAGTTGATTTCGGAGCATGATTTTTGAACAGGAGCTTCAACGGTTTTGGGGCATATGAGAAATTCCCTAAGCCCCGGACCCATCGATTTTGGTCAAAAATGAAAATTTTAAAAGTGCCCCTATTTCTGCTTTAAACTTTAGTTACCATCCCAAAATGAATCCCTGAGATTAAAAAAGTTGATTTCGGAGCATGATTTTTGAACAGGAGCTTCAACGGTTTTGGGGCATATGAGAAATTCCCTAAGCCCCGGACCCATCGATTTTGGTCAAAAATGAAAATTTTAAAAGTGCCCCTATTTCTGCTTTAAACTTTAGTTACCATCCCAAAATGAATCCCTGAGATGAAAAAAGTTGATTTCGGAGCATGATTTTTGAACAGGAGATTCAACGGTTTTGGGGCATATGAGAAATTCCCTAAGTCCCGGACCCATCGATTTTGGTCAAAAATGAAAATTTTAAAAGTGCCCCTATTTCTGCTTTAAACTTTAGTTACCATCCCAAAATGAATCCCTGAGATGAAAAAAGTTGATTTCGGAGCATGATTTTTGAACAGGAGCTTCAACGGTTTTGGGGCATATGAGAAATTCCCTAAGCCCCGGACCCATCGATTTTGGTCAAAAATGAAAATTTTAAAAGTGCCCCTATTTCTTCTTTAAACTTTAGTTACCATCCCAAAATGAATCCCTGAGATGAAAAAAGTTGATTTCGGAGCATGATTTTTGAACAGGAGCTTCAACGGTTTTGGGGCATATGAGAAATTCCCTAAGCCCCGGACCCATCGATTTTGGTCAAAAATGAAAATTTTAAAAGTGCCCCTATTTCTGCTTTAAACTTTAGTTACCATCCCAAAATGAATCCCTGAGATGAAAAAAGTTGATTTCGGAGCATTATTTTTGAACAGGAACTTCAACGGTTTTGGGGCATATGAGAAATTCCCTAAGCCCCGGACCCATCGATTTTGGTCAAAAATGACATTTTTAAAAGTGCCCCTATTTCTGCTTTAAACTTTAGTTACCATCCCAAAATGAATCCCTGAGATGAAAATAGTTGATTTCGGAGCATGATTTTTGAACAGGAGCTTCAACGGTTTTGTGGCATATGAGAAATTCCCTAAGCCCAGGACCCATCGATTTTGGTCTAAAATGAAAATTTTAAAAGTGCCCCTATTTCTGCTTTAAACTTTAGTTACCATCCCAAAATGAATCCCTGAGAAGAAAAAAGTTGATTTCAGAGCATGATTTTTGAACAGGAGCTTCAACGGTTTTGTGGCATATGAGAAATTCCCTAAGCCCAGGACCCATCGATTTTGGTCAAAAATGAAAATTTTAAAAGTGCCCCTATTTCTGCTTTAAACTTTAGTTACCATCCCAAAATGAATCAATGAGATGAAAAAAGTTGATTTCGGAGCACGATTTTTGAACAGGAGCTTCAACGGTTTTGGGGCATATGAGAAATTCCCTAAGCCCAGGACCCATCGATTTTGGTCAAAAATGAAAATTTTAAAAGTGCCCCTATTTCTGCTTTAAACTTTAGTTACCATCCCAAAATGAATCCCTGAGATGAAAAAAGTTGATTTCGGAGCATGATTTTTGAACAGGAGCTTCAACGGTTTTGGGGCATATGAGAAATTCCCTAAGCCCCGGACCCATCGATTTTGGTCAAAAATGAAAATGTTAAAAGTGCCCCTATTTCTGCTTTAAACTTTAGTTACCATCCCAAAATGAATCCCTGAGATGAAAAAAGTTGATTTCGGAGCATGATTTTTGAACAGGAGCTTCAACGGTTTTGGGGCATATGAGAAATTCCCTAAGCCCCGGACCCATCGATTTTGGTCAAAAATGAAAATTTTAAAAGTGCCCCTATTTCTGCTTTAAACTTTAGTTACCATCCCAAAATGAATCCCTGAGATGAAAAAAGTTGATTTCGGAGCATGATTTTTGAACAGGAGTTTCAACGGTTTTGGGGCATATGAGAAATTCCCTAAGCCCCGGACCCATCGATTTTGGCCAAAAATGAAAATTTTAAAAGTGCCCCTATTTCTGCTTTAAACTTTAGTTACCATCCCAAAATGAATCCCTGAGATGAAAAAAGTTGATTTCGGAGCATGATTTTTGAACAGGAGCTTCAATGGTTTTGGGGCATATGAGAAATTCCCTAAGCCCCGGACCCATCGATTTTGGTCAAAAATGAAAATTTTAAAAGTGCCCCTATTTCTGCTTTAAACTTTAGTTACCATCCCAAAATGAATCCCTGAGATGAAAAAAGTTGATTTCAGAGCATGATTTTTGAACAGGAGCTTCAACGGTTTTGTGGCATATGAGAAATTCCCTAAGCCCCGGACCCATCGATTTTGGTCAAAAATGAAAATTTTAAAAGTGCCCCTATTTCTGCTTTAAACTTTAGTTACCATCCCAAAATAAATCCCTGAGATGAAAAAAGTTGATTTCGGAGCACGATTTTTGAACAGGAGCTTCAACGGTTTTGGGGCATATGAGAAATTCCCTAAGCCCCGGACCCATCGATTTTGGTCAAAAATGAAAATGTTAAAAGTGCCCCTATTTCTGCTTTAAACTTTAGTTACCATCCCAAAATGAATCCCTGAGATGAAAAAAGTTGATTTCGGAGCACGATTTTTGAACAGGAGCTTCAACGGTTTTGTGGCATATGAGAAATTCCCTAAGCCCCGGACCAATTGATTTTGGTCAAAAATGAAAATTTTAAAAGTGCCCCTATTTCTGCTTTAAACTTTAGTTACCATCCCAAAATGAATCCCTGAGATGAAAAAAGTTGATTTCGGAGCATGATTTTTGAACAGGAGTTTCAACGGTTTTGGGGCATATGAGAAATTCCCTAAGCCCCGGACCCATCGATTTTGGTCAAAAATGAAAATTTTAAAAGTGCCCCTATTTCTGCTTTAAACTTTAGTTACCATCCCAAAATGAATCCCTGAGATGAAAAAAGTTGATTTCGGAGCATGATTTTTGAACAGGAGCTTCAACGGTTTTGGGGCATATGAGAAATTCCCTAAGCCCCGGACCCATCGATTTTGGTCAAAAATGAAAATTTTAAAAGTGCCCCTATTTCTGCTTTAAACTTTAGTTACCATCCCAAAATGAATCCCTGAGATTAAAAAAGTTGATTTCGGAGCATGATTTTTGAACAGAAGCTTCAATGGTTTTGGGGCATATGAGAAATTCCCTAAGCCCCGGACCCATCGATTTTGGTCAAAAATGAAAATTTTAAAAGTGCCCCTATTTCTGCTTTAAACTTTAGTTACCATCCCAAAATGAATCCCTGAGATGAAAAAAGTTGATTTCGGAGCATGATTTTTGAACAGGAGCTTCAACGGTTTTGGGGCATATGAGAAATTCCCTAAGCCCCGGACCCATCGATTTTGGTCAAAAATGAAAATGTTAAAAGTGCCCCTATTTCTGCTTTAAACTTTAGTTACCATCCCAAAATGAATCCCTGAGATGAAAAAAGTTGATTTCGGAGCATGATTTTTGAACAGGAGCTTCAACGGTTTTGGGGCATATGAGAAATTCCCTAAGCCCCGGACCCATCGATTTTGGTCAAAAATGAAAATGTTAAAAGTGCCCCTATTTCTGCTTTAAACTTTAGTTACCATCCCAAAATGAATCCCTGAGATGAAAAAAGTTGATTTCGGAGCATGATTTTTGAACAGGAGCTTCAACGGTTTTGGGGCATATGAGAAATTCCCTAAGCCCCGGACCCATCGATTTTGGTCAAAAATGAAAATTTTAAAAGTGCCCCTATTTCTGCTTTAAACTTTAGTTACCATCCCAAAATGAATCCCTGAGATGAAAAAAGTTGATTTCGGAGCATGATTTTTGAACAGGAGTTTCAACGGTTTTGGGGCATATGAGAAATTCCCTAAGCCCCGGACCCATCGATTTTGGCCAAAAATGAAAATTTTAAAAGTGCCCCTATTTCTGCTTTAAACTTTAGTTACCATCCCAAAATGAATCCCTGAGATGAAAAAAGTTGATTTCGGAGCATGATTTTTGAACAGGAGCTTCAATGGTTTTGGGGCATATGAGAAATTCCCTAAGCCCCGGACCCATCGATTTTGGTCAAAAATGAAAATTTTAAAAGTGCCCCTATTTCTGCTTTAAACTTTAGTTACCATCCCAAAATGAATCCCTGAGATGAAAAAAGTTGATTTCAGAGCATGATTTTTGAACAGGAGCTTCAACGGTTTTGTGGCATATGAGAAATTCCCTAAGCCCCGGACCCATCGATTTTGGTCAAAAATGAAAATTTTAAAAGTGCCCCTATTTCTGCTTTAAACTTTAGTTACCATCCCAAAATAAATCCCTGAGATGAAAAAAGTTGATTTCGGAGCACGATTTTTGAACAGGAGCTTCAACGGTTTTGGGGCATATGAGAAATTCCCTAAGCCCCGGACCCATCGATTTTGGTCAAAAATGAAAATGTTAAAAGTGCCCCTATTTCTGCTTTAAACTTTAGTTACCATCCCAAAATGAATCCCTGAGATGAAAAAAGTTGATTTCGGAGCACGATTTTTGAACAGGAGCTTCAACGGTTTTGTGGCATATGAGAAATTCCCTAAGCCCCGGACCAATTGATTTTGGTCAAAAATGAAAATTTTAAAAGTGCCCCTATTTCTGCTTTAAACTTTAGTTACCATCCCAAAATGAATCCCTGAGATGAAAAAAGTTGATTTCGGAGCATGATTTTTGAACAGGAGTTTCAACGGTTTTGGGGCATATGAGAAATTCCCTAAGCCCCGGACCCATCGATTTTGGTCAAAAATGAAAATTTTAAAAGTGCCCCTATTTCTGCTTTAAACTTTAGTTACCATCCCAAAATGAATCCCTGAGATGAAAAAAGTTGATTTCGGAGCATGATTTTTGAACAGGAGCTTCAACGGTTTTGGGGCATATGAGAAATTCCCTAAGCCCCGGACCCATCGATTTTGGTCAAAAATGAAAATTTTAAAAGTGCCCCTATTTCTGCTTTAAACTTTAGTTACCATCCCAAAATGAATCCCTGAGATTAAAAAAGTTGATTTCGGAGCATGATTTTTGAACAGAAGCTTCAATGGTTTTGGGGCATATGAGAAATTCCCTAAGCCCCGGACCCATCGATTTTGGTCAAAAATGAAAATTTTAAAAGTGCCCCTATTTCTGCTTTAAACTTTAGTTACCATCCCAAAATGAATCCCTGAGATGAAAAAAGTTGATTTCGGAGCATGATTTTTGAACAGGAGCTTCAACGGTTTTGTGGCATATGAGAAATTCCCTAGGCCCCGGACCCATTGATTTTGGTCAAAAATGAAAATTTTAAAAGTGCCCCTATTTCTGCTTTAAACTTTAGTTACCATCCCAAAATGAATCCCTGAGATGAAAAAAGTTGATTTCAGAGCATGATTTTTGAACAGGAGCTTCAACGGTTTTGGGGCATATGAGAAATTCCCTAAGCCCCGGACCCATCGATTTTGGTCAAAAATGAAAATTTTAAAAGTGCCCCTATTTCTGCTCTAAACTTTAGTTACCATCCTAAAATGAATCCCTGAGATGAAAAAAGTTGATTTCGCAGCATGATTTCTGAACAGGAGCTTCAACGGTTTTGGGGCATATGAGAAATTCCCTAAGCCCCGGACCCATCGATTTTGGTCAAAAATGAAAATTTTAAAAGTGCCCCTATTTCTGCTTTAAACTTTAGTTACCATCCCAAAATGAATCCCTGAGATGAAAAAAGTTGATTTCGGAGCATGATTTTTGAACAGGAGCTTCAACGGTTTTGGGGCATATGAGAAATTCCCTAAGCCCCGGACCCATCGATTTTGGTCAAAAATGAAAATTTTAAAAGTGCCCCTATTTCTGCTTTAAACTTTAGTTACCATCCCAAAATGAATCCCTGAGATGAAAAAAGTTGATTTCGGAGCATGATTTTTGAACAGGAGATTCAACGGTTTTGGGGCATATGAGAAATTCCCTAAGTCCCGGACCCATCGATTTTGGTCAAAAATGAAAATTTTAAAAGTGCCCCTATTTCTGCTTTAAACTTTAGTTACCATCCCAAAATGAATCCCTGAGATGAAAAAAGTTGATTTCGGAGCATGATTTTTGAACAGGAGCTTCAACGGTTTTGGGGCATATGAGAAATTCCCTAAGCCCCGGACCCATCGATTTTGGTCAAAAATGAAAATTTTAAAAGTGCCCCTATTTCTGCTTTAAACTTTAGTTACCATCCCAAAATGAATCCCTGAGATGAAAAAAGTTGATTTCGGAGCATGATTTTTGAACAGGAGCTTCAACGGTTTTGGGGCATATGAGAAATTCCCTAAGCCCCGGACCCATCGATTTTGGTCAAAAATGAAAATTTTAAAAGTGCCCCTATTTCTGCTTTAAACTTTAGTTACCATCCCAAAATGAATCCCTGAGATGAAAAAAGTTGATTTCGGAGCATTATTTTTGAACAGGAACTTCAACGGTTTTGGGGCATATGAGAAATTCCCTAAGCCCCGGACCCATCGATTTTGGTCAAAAATGACATTTTTAAAAGTGCCCCTATTTCTGCTTTAAACTTTAGTTACCATCCCAAAATGAATCCCTGAGATGAAAATAGTTGATTTCGGAGCATGATTTTTGAACAGGAGCTTCAACGGTTTTGTGGCATATGAGAAATTCCCTAAGCCCAGGACCCATCGATTTTGGTCTAAAATGAAAATTTTAAAAGTGCCCCTATTTCTGCTTTAAACTTTAGTTACCATCCCAAAATGAATCCCTGAGATGAAAAAAGTTGATTTCAGAGCATGATTTTTGAACAGGAGCTTCAACGGTTTTGTGGCATATGAGAAATTCCCTAAGCCCAGGACCCATCGATTTTGGTCAAAAATGAAAATTTTAAAAGTGCCCCTATTTCTGCTTTAAACTTTAGTTACCATCCCAAAATGAATCAATGAGATGAAAAAAGTTGATTTCGGAGCACGATTTTTGAACAGGAGCTTCAACGGTTTTGGGGCATATGAGAAATTCCCTAAGCCCCGGACCCATCGATTTTGGTCAAAAATGAAAATTTTAAAAGTGCCCCTATTTCTGCTTTAAACTTTAGTTACCATCCCAAAATGAATCCCTGAGATGAAAAAAGTTGATTTCGGAGCATGATTTTTGAACAGGAGCTTCAACGGTTTTGGGGCATATGAGAAATTCCCTAAGCCCCGGACCCATCGATTTTGGTCAAAAATGAAAATTTTAAAAGTGCCCCTATTTCTGCTTTAAACTTTAGTTACCATCCCAAAATGAATCCCTGAGATTAAAAAAGTTGATTTCGGAGCATGATTTTTGAACAGAAGCTTCAATGGTTTTGGGGCATATGAGAAATTCCCTAAGCCCCGGACCCATCGATTTTGGTCAAAAATGAAAATTTTAAAAGTGCCCCTATTTCTGCTTTAAACTTTAGTTACCATCCCAAAATGAATCCCTGAGATGAAAAAAGTTGATTTCGGAGCATGATTTTTGAACAGGAGCTTCAACGGTTTTGTGGCATATGAGAAATTCCCTAGGCCCCGGACCCATTGATTTTGGTCAAAAATGAAAATTTTAAAAGTGCCCCTATTTCTGCTTTAAACTTTAGTTACCATCCCAAAATGAATCCCTGAGATGAAAAAAGTTGATTTCAGAGCATGATTTTTGAACAGGAGCTTCAACGGTTTTGGGGCATATGAGAAATTCCCTAAGCCCCGGACCCATCGATTTTGGTCAAAAATGAAAATTTTAAAAGTGCCCCTATTTCTGCTCTAAACTTTAGTTACCATCCTAAAATGAATCCCTGAGATGAAAAAAGTTGATTTCGCAGCATGATTTCTGAACAGGAGCTTCAACGGTTTTGGGGCATATGAGAAATTCCCTAAGCCCCGGACCCATCGATTTTGGTCAAAAATGAAAATTTTAAAAGTGCCCCTATTTCTGCTTTAAACTTTAGTTACCATCCCAAAATGAATCCCTGAGATGAAAAAAGTTGATTTCGGAGCATGATTTTTGAACAGGAGCTTCAACGGTTTTGGGGCATATGAGAAATTCCCTAAGCCCCGGACCCATCGATTTTGGTCAAAAATGAAAATTTTAAAAGTGCCCCTATTTCTGCTTTAAACTTTAGTTACCATCCCAAAATGAATCCCTGAGATGAAAAAAGTTGATTTCGGAGCATGATTTTTGAACAGGAGATTCAACGGTTTTGGGGCATATGAGAAATTCCCTAAGTCCCGGACCCATCGATTTTGGTCAAAAATGAAAATTTTAAAAGTGCCCCTATTTCTGCTTTAAACTTTAGTTACCATCCCAAAATGAATCCCTGAGATGAAAAAAGTTGATTTCGGAGCATGATTTTTGAACAGGAGCTTCAACGGTTTTGGGGCATATGAGAAATTCCCTAAGCCCCGGACCCATCGATTTTGGTCAAAAATGAAAATTTTAAAAGTGCCCCTATTTCTGCTTTAAACTTTAGTTACCATCCCAAAATGAATCCCTGAGATGAAAAAAGTTGATTTCGGAGCATGATTTTTGAACAGGAGCTTCAACGGTTTTGGGGCATATGAGAAATTCCCTAAGCCCCGGACCCATCGATTTTGGTCAAAAATGAAAATTTTAAAAGTGCCCCTATTTCTGCTTTAAACTTTAGTTACCATCCCAAAATGAATCCCTGAGATGAAAAAAGTTGATTTCGGAGCATTATTTTTGAACAGGAACTTCAACGGTTTTGGGGCATATGAGAAATTCCCTAAGCCCCGGACCCATCGATTTTGGTCAAAAATGACATTTTTAAAAGTGCCCCTATTTCTGCTTTAAACTTTAGTTACCATCCCAAAATGAATCCCTGAGATGAAAATAGTTGATTTCGGAGCATGATTTTTGAACAGGAGCTTCAACGGTTTTGTGGCATATGAGAAATTCCCTAAGCCCAGGACCCATCGATTTTGGTCTAAAATGAAAATTTTAAAAGTGCCCCTATTTCTGCTTTAAACTTTAGTTACCATCCCAAAATGAATCCCTGAGATTTAAAAAGTTGATTTCGGAGCATGATTTTTGAACAGGAGCTTCAACGGTTTTGGGGCATATGAGAAATTCCCTAAGCCCCGGACCCATCGATTTTGGTCAAAAATGAAAATTTAAAAGTGCCCCTATTTCTGCTTTAAACTTTAGTTACCATCCCAAAATGAATCCCTGAGATTAAAAAAGTTGATTTCGGAGCATGATTTTTGAACAGAAGCTTCAATGGTTTTGGGGCATATGAGAAATTCCCTAAGCCCCGGAACCATCGATTTTGGTCAAAAATGAAAATTTTAAAAGTGCCCCAATTTCTGCTTTAAACTTTAGTTACCATCCCAAAATGAATCCCTGAGATGAAAAAAGTTGATTTCGGAGCATGATTTTTGAACAGGAGCTTCAACGGTTTTGGGGCATATGAGGAATTCCCTAAGCCCCGGACCCATCGATTTTGGTCAAAAATGAAAATTTTAAAAGTGCCCCTATTTCTGCTTTAAACTTTAGTTACCATCCCAAAATGAATCCCTGAGATGAAAAAAGTTGATTTCGGAGCATGATTTTTGAACAGGAGCTTCAACGGTTTTGTGGCATATGAGAAATTCCCTAAGCCCCGGACCCATCGATTTTGGTCAAAAATGAAAATTTTAAAAGTGCCCCTATTTCTGCTTTAAACTTTAGTTACCATCCCAAAATGAATCCCTGAGATGAAAAAAGTTGATTTCGGAGCATGATTTTTGAACAGGAGCTTCAACGGTTTTGGGGCATATGAGAAATTCCCTAAGCCCCGGACCCATCGATTTTGGTCAAAATTGAAAATTTTAAAAGTGCCCCTATTTCTGCTTTAAACTTTAGTTACCATCCCAAAATGAATCCCTGAGATGAAAAAAGTTGATTTCGGAGCATGATTTTTGAACAGGAGCTTCAACGGTTTTCGGGCATATGAGAAATTCCCTAAGCCCCGGACCCATCGATTTAGGTCAAAAATGAAAATTTTAAAAGTGCCCCTATTTCTGCTCTAAACTTTAGTTACCATCCCAAAATGAATCCCTGAGATGAAAAAAGTTGATTTCGGAGCATGATTTTTGAACAGGAGCTCCAACGGTTTTGGGGCATATGAGAAATTCCCTAAGCCCCGGACCCATCGATTTTGGTCAAAAATGGAAATTTTAAAAGTGCCCCTATTTCTGCTTTAAACTTTAGTTACCATCCCAAAATGAATCCCTGAGATGAAAAAAGTTGATTTCGGAGCATGATTTTTGAACAGGAGCTTCAACGGTTTTGTGGCATATGAGAAATTCCCTAAGCCCCGGACCCATCGATTTTGGTCAAAAATGAAAATTTTAAAAAGTGCCCCTATTTCTGCTTTAAACTTTAGTTACCATCCCAAAATGAATCCCTGAGATGAAAAAAGTTGATTTCGGAGCATGATTTTTGAACAGGAGCTTCAACGGTTTTGGGGCATATGAGAAATCCCCTAAGCCCCGGACCCATCGATTTTGGTCAAAAATGAAAATTTTAAAAGTGCCCCTATTTCTGCTTTAAACTTTAGTTACCATCCCAAAATGAATCCCTGAGATGAAAAAAGTTGATTTCGGAGCATGATTTTTGAACAGGAGCTTCAACGGTTTTGGGGCATATGAGAAATTCCCTAAGCCCCGGACCCATCGATTTTGGTCAAAAATGAAATTTTTAAAAGTGCCCCTATTTCTGCTTTAAACTTTAGTTACCATCCCAAAATGAATCCCTGAGATGAAAATAGTTGATTTCGGAGCATGATTTTTGAACAGGAGCTTCAACGGTTTTGTGGCATATGAGAAATTCCCTAAGCCCAGGACCCTTCGATTTTGGTCTAAAATGAAAATTTTAAAAGTGCCCCTATTTCTGCTTTAAACTTTAGTTACCATCCCAAAATGAATCCCTGAGATGAAAAAAGTTGATTTCAGAGCATGATTTTTGAACAGGAGCTTCAACGGTTTTGTGGCATATGAGAAATTCCCTAAGCCCCGGACCCATCGATTTTTGTCAAAAATGAAAATTTTAAAAGTGCCCCTATTTCTGCTTTAAACTTTAGTTACCATCCCAAAATGAATCCCTGAGATGAAAAAAGTTGATTTCGGAGCATGATTTTTGAACAGGAGCTTCAACGGTTTTGGGGCATATGAGAAATTCCCTAAGCCCCGGACCCAGTGATTTTGGTCAAAAATGAAAATTTTAAAAGTGCCCCTATTTCTGCTTTAAACTTTAGTTACCATCCCAAAATGAATCCCTGAGATGAAAAAAGTTGATTTTGGAGCATGATTTTTGAACAGGAGCTTCAACGGTTTTGGGGCATATGAGAAATTCCCTAAGCCCCGGACCCATCGATTTTGGTCAAAAATGAAAATTTTAAAAGTGCCCCTATTTCTGCTTTAAACTTTAGTTACCATCCCAAAATGAATCCCTGAGATGAAAAAAGTTGATTTCGGAGCATGATTTTTGAACAGGAGCTTCAACGGTTTTGGGGCATATGAGAAATTCCCTAAGCCCCGGACCCATCGATTTAGGTCAAAAATGAAAATTTTAAAAGTGCCCCAATTTCTGCTTTAAACTTTAGTTACCATCCCAAAATGAATCCCTGAGATGAAAAAAGTTGATTTCGGAGCATGATTTTTGAACAGGAGCTTCAACGGTTTTGTGGCATATGAGAAATTCCCTAAGCCCAGGACCCATCGATTTTGGTCTAAAATGAAAATTTTAAAAGTGCCCCTATTTCTGCTTTAAACTTTAGTTACCATCCCAAAATGAATCCCTGAGATGAAAAAAGTTGATTTCGGAGCATGATTTTTGAACAGGAGCTTCAACGGTTTTGGGGCATATGAGAAATTCCCTAAGCCCAGGACCCATCGATTTTGGTCAAAAATGAAAATTTTAAAAGTGCCCCTATTTCTGCTTTAAACTTTAGTTACCATCCCAAAATGAATCCCTGAGATGAAAAAAGTTGATTTCGGAGCATGATTTTTGAACAGGAGCTTCAACGGTTTTGGGGCATATGAGAAATTCCCTAAGCCCCGGACCAATTGATTTTGGTCAAAAATGAAAATTTTAAAAGTGCCCCTATTTCTGCTTTAAACTTTAGTTACCATCCCAAAATGAATCCCTGAGATGAAAAAAGTTGATTTCGGAGCATGATTTTTGAACAGGAGTTTCAACGGTTTTGGGGCATATGAGAAATTCCCTAAGCCCCGAACCCATCGATTTTGGCCAAAAATGAAAATTTTAAAAGTGCCCCTATTTCTGCTTTAAACTTTAGTTACCATCCCAAAATGAATCCCTGAGATGAAAAAAGTTGATTTCGGAGCATGATTTTTGAACAGGAGCTTCAATGGTTTTGGGGCATATGAGAAATTCCCTAAGCCCCGGACCCATCGATTTTGGTCAAAAATGAAAATTTTAAAAGTGCCCCTATTTCTGCTTTAAACTTTAGTTACCATCCCAAAATGAATCCCTGAGATGAAAAAAGTTGATTTCGGAGCATGATTTTTGAACAGGAGCTTCAATGGTTTTGGGGCATATGAGAAATTCCCTAAGCCCCGGACCCATCGATTTTGGTCAAAAATGAAAATTTTAAAAGTGCCCCTATTTCTGCTTTAAACTTTAGTTACCATCCCAAAATGAATCCCTGAGATAAAAAAAGTTGATTTCGGAGCATGATTTTTGAACAGGAGCTTCAACGGTTTTGGGGCATATGAGAAATTCCCTAAGCCCCGGACCCATCGATTTTGGTCAAAAATGAAAATGTTAAAAGTGCCCCTATTTCTGCTTTAAACTTTAGTTACCATCCCAAAATGAATCCCTGAGATGAAAAAAGTTGATTTCGGAGCACGATTTTTGAACAGGAGCTTCAACGGTTTTGTGGCATATGAGAAATTCCCTAAGCCCCGGACCCATCGATTTTGGTCAAAAATGAAAATTTTAAAAGTGCCCCTATTTCTGCTTTAAACTTTAGTTACCATCCCAAAATGAATCCCTGAGATGAAAATAGTTGATTTCGGAGCATGATTTTTGAACAGGAGCTTCAACGGTTTTGGGGCATATGAGAAATTCCCTATGCCCCGGACCCATCGATTTTGGTCAAAAATGAAAATTTTAAAAGTGCCCCTATTTCTGCTTTAAACTTTAGTTACCATCCCAAAATGAATCCCTGAGATGAAAAAAGTTGATTTCGGAGCATGATTTTTGAACAGGAGCTTCAACGGTTTTGGGGCATATGAGAAATTCCCTAAGCCCCGGACCCATCGATTTTGGTCAAAAATGAAATTTTTAAAAGTGCCCCTATTTCTGCTTTAAACTTTAGTTACCATCCCAAAATGAATCCCTGAGATGAAAAAAGTTGATTTTGGAGCATGATTTTTGAACAGGAGCTTCAACGGTTTTGTGGCATATTAGAAATTCCCTAAGCCCAGGACCCATCGATTTTGGTCTAAAATGAAAATTTTAAAAGTGCCCCTATTTCTGCTTTAAACTTTAGTTACCATCCCAAAATGAATCCCTGAGATGAAAAAAGTTGATTTCAGAGCATGATTTTTGAACAGGAGCTTCAACGGTTTTGTGGCATATGAGAATTTCCCTAAGCCCCGGACCCATCGTTTTTTGTCAAAAATGAAAATTTTAAAAGTGCCCCTATTTCTGCTTTAAACTTTAGTTACCATCCCAAAATGAATCCCTGAGATGAAAAAAGTTGATTTCGGAGCATGATTTTTGAACAGGAGCTCCAACGGTTTTGGGGCATATGAGAAATTCCCTAAGCCCCGGACCCATCGATTTTGGTCAAAAATGGAAATTTTAAAAGTGCCCCTATTTCTGCTTTAAACTTTAGTTACCATCCCAAAATGAATCCCTGAGATGAAAAAAGTTGATTTCGGAGCATGATTTTTGAACAGGAGCTTCAACGGTTTTGGGGCATATGAGAAATTCCCTAAGCCCCGGACCCATCGATTTTGGTCAAAAATGAAAATTTTAAAAGTGCCCCTATTTCTGCTTTAAACTTTAGTTACCATCCCAAAATGAATCCCTGAGATGAAAAAAGTTGATTTCGGAGCATGATTTTTGAACAGGAGCTTCAACGGTTTTGTGGCATATGAGAAATTCCCTAAGCCCCGGACCCATCGATTTTGGTCAAAAATGAAAATTTTAAAAAGTGCCCCTATTTCTGCTTTAAACTTTAGTTACCATCCCAAAATGAATCCCTGAGATGAAAAAAGTTGATTTCGGAGCATGATTTTTGAACAGGAGCTTCAACGGTTTTGGGGCATATGAGAAATCCCCTAAGCCCCGGACCCATCGATTTTGGTCAAAAATGAAAATTTTAAAAGTGCCCCTATTTCTGCTTTAAACTTTAGTTACCATCCCAAAATGAATCCCTGAGATGAAAAAAGTTGATTTCGGAGCATGATTATTGAACAGGAGCTTCAACGGTTTTGGGGCATATGAGAAATTCCCTAAGCCCCGGACCCATCGATTTTGGTCAAAAATGAAATTTTTAAAAGTGCCCCTATTTCTGCTTTAAACTTTAGTTACCATCCCAAAATGAATCCCTGAGATGAAAATAGTTGATTTCGGAGCATGATTTTTGAATAGGAGCTTCAACGGTTTTGTGGCATATGAGAAATTCCCTAAGCCCAGGACCCTTCGATTTTGGTCTAAAATGAAAATTTTAAAAGTGCCCCTATTTCTGCTTTAAACTTTAGTTACCATCCCAAAATGAATCCCTGAGATGAAAAAAGTTGATTTCAGAGCATGATTTTTGAACAGGAGCTTCAACGGTTTTGTGGCATATGAGAAATTCCCTAAGCCCCGGACCCATCGATTTTTGTCAAAAATGAAAATTTTAAAAGTGCCCCTATTTCTGCTTTAAACTTTAGTTACCATCCCAAAATGAATCCCTGAGATGAAAAAAGTTGATTTCGGAGCATGATTTTTGAACAGGAGCTTCAACGGTTTTGGGGCATATGAGAAATTCCCTAAGCCCCGGACCCATCGATTTTGGTCAAAAATGAAAATTTTAAAAGTGCCCCTATTTCTGCTTTAAACTTTAGTTACCATCCCAAAATGAATCCCTGAGATGAAAAAAATTGATTTCGGAGCATGATTTTTGAACAGGAGCTTCAACGGTTTTGGGGCATATGAGAAATTCCCTAAGCCCCGGACCCATCGATTTAGGTCAAAAATGAAAATTTTAAAAGTGCCCCAATTTCTGCTTTAAACTTTAGTTACCATCCCAAAATGAATCCCTGAGATGAAAAAAGTTGATTTCGGAGCATGATTTTTGAACAGGAGCTTCAACAGTTTTGTGGCATATGAGAAATTCCCTAAGCCCCGGACCCATCGATTTTGGTCAAAAATGAAAATTTTAAAAGTGCCCCTATTTCTGCTTTAAACTTTAGTTACCATCCCAAAATGAATCCCTGAGATGAAAAAAGTTGATTTCGGAGCACGATTTTTGAACAGGAGCTTCAACGGTTTTGGGGCATATGAGAAATTCCCTAAGCCCAGGACCCATCGATTTTGGTCAAAAATGAAAATTTTAAAAGTGCCCCTATTTCTGCTTTAAACTTTAGTTACCATCCCAAAATGAATCCCTGAGATGAAAAAAGTTGATTTCAGAGCATGATTTTTGAACAGGAGCTTCAACGGTTTTGGGGCATATGAGAAATTCCCTAAGCCCAGGACCCATCGATTTTTTTCAAAAATGAAAATTTTAAAAGTGCCCCTATTTCTGCTTTAAACTTTAGTTACCATCCCAAAATGAATCCCTGAGATGAAAAAAGTTGATTTCAGAGCATGATTTTTGAACAGGAGCTTCAACAGTTTTGTGGCATATGAGAAATTCCCTAAGCCCCGGACCCATCGATTTTGGTCAAAAATGAAAATTTTAAAAGTGCCCCTATTTCTGCTTTAAACTTTAGTTACCATCCCAAAATGAATCCCTGAGATGAAAAAAGTTGATTTCGGAGCATGATTTTTGAACAGGAGCTTCAACGGTTTTGGGGCATATGAGAAATTCCCTAAGCCCCGGACCCATCGATTTTGGTCAAAAATGAAAATGTTAAAAGTGCCCCTATTTCTGCTTTAAACTTTAGTTACCATCCCAAAATGAATCCCTGAGATGAAAAAAGTTGATTTCGGAGCATGATTTTTGAACAGGAGCTTCAACGGTTTTGGGGCATATGAGAAATTGCCTAAGCCCCGGACCCATCGATTTTGGTCAAAAATGAAAATTTTAAAAGTGCCCCTATTTCTGCTTTAAACTTTAGTTACCATCCCAAAATGAATCCCTGAGATGAAAAAAGTTGATTTCGGAGCATGATTTTTGAACAGGAGCTTCAACGGTTTTGGGGCATATGAGAAATTCCCTAAGCCCCGGACCCATCGATTTTGGTCAAAAATGAAAATTTTAAAAGTGCCCCTATTTCTGCTTTAAACTTTAGTTACCATCCCAAAATGAATCCCTGAGATGAAAAAAGTTGATTTCGGAGCATGATTTTTGAACAGGAGCTTCAACGGTTTTGGGGCATATGAGAAATTCCCTAAGCCCAGGACCCATCGATTTTGGTCAAAAATGAAAATTTTAAAAGTGCCCCTATTTCTGCTTTAAACTTTAGTTACCATCCCAAAATGAATCCCTGAGATGAAAAAAGTTGATTTCGGAGCATGATTTTTGAACAGGAGCTTCAACGGTTTTGGAGCATATGAGAAATTCCCTAAGCCCAGGACCCATCGATTTTGGTCAAAAATGAAAATTTTAAAAGTGCCCCTATTTCTGCTTTAAACTTTAGTTACCATCCCAAAATGAATCCCTGAGATGAAAAAAGTTGATTTCAGAGCATGATTTTTGAACAGGAGCTTCAACAGTTTTGTGGCATATGAGAAATTCCCTAAGCCCCGGACCCATCGATTTTGGTCAAAAATGAAAATTTTAAAAGTGCCCCTATTTCTGCTTTAAACTTTAGTTACCATCCCAAAATGAATCCCTGAGATGAAAAAAGTTGATTTCGGAGCATGATTTTTGAACAGGAGCTTCAACGGTTTTGGGGCATATGAGAAATTCCCTAAGCCCCGGACCCATCGATTTTGGTCAAGAATGAAAATGTTAAAAGTGCCCCTATTTCTGCTTTAAACTTTAGTTACCATCCCAAAATGAATCCCTGAGATGAAAAAAGTTGATTTCGGAGCATGATTTTTGAACAGGAGCTTCAACGGTTTTGGGGCATATGAGAAATTCCCTAAGCCCCGGACCCATCGATTTTGGTCAAAAATGAAAATTTTAAAAGTGCCCCTATTTCTGCTTTAAACTTTAGTTACCATCCCAAAATGAATCCCTGAGATGAAAAAAGTTGATTTCGGAGCATGATTTTTGAACAGGAGCTTCAACGGTTTTGGGGCATATGAGAAATTCCCTAAGCCCCGGACCAATTGATTTTGGTCAAAAATGAAAATTTTAAAAGTGCCCCTATTTCTGCTTTAAACTTTAGTTACCATCCCAAAATGAATCCCTGAGATGAAAAAAGTTGATTTCGGAGCATGATTTTTGAACAGGAGTTTCAACGGTTTTGGGGCATATGAGAAATTCCCTAAGCCCCGGACCCATCGATTTTGGCCAAAAATGAAAATTTTAAAAGTGCCCCTATTTCTGCTTTAAACTTTAGTTACCATCCCAAAATGAATCCCTGAGATGAAAAAAGTTGATTTCGGAGCATGATTTTTGAACAGGAGCTTCAACGGTTTTGGGGCATATGAGAAATTCCCTAAGCCCCGGACCCATCGATTTTGGTCAAAAATGAAAATGTTAAAAGTGCCCCTATTTCTGCTTTAAACTTTAGTTACCATCCCAAAATGAATCCCTGAGATGAAAAAAGTTGATTTCGGAGCATGATTTTTGAACAGGAGCTTCAACGGTTTTGGGGCATATGAGAAATTCCCTAAGCCCCGGACCCATCGATTTTGGTCAAAAATGAAAATGTTAAAAGTGCCCCTATTTCTGCTTTAAACTTTAGTTACCATCCCAAAATGAATCCCTGAGATGAAAAAAGTTGATTTCGGAGCACGATTTTTGAACAGGAGCTTCAACGGTTTTGTGGCATATGAGAAATTCCCTAAGCCCCGGAACCCTCGATTTTGGTCAAAAATGAAAATTTTAAAAGTGCCCCTATTTCCGCTTTAAACTTTAGTTACCATCCCAAAATGAATCCCTGAGATGAAAAAAGTTGATTTCAGAGCATGATTTTTGAACAGGAGCTTCAACGGTTTTGGGGCATATGAGAAATTCCCTAAGCCCCGGACCCATCGATTTTGGTCAAAAATGAAAATTTTAAAAGTGCCCCTATTTCTGCTTTAAACTTTAGTTACCATCCCAAAATGAATCCCTGAGATGAAAAAAGTTGATTTTGGAGCATGATTTTTGAACAGGAGCTTCAACGGTTTTGGGGCATATAAGAAATTCCCTAAGCCCTGGACCCATCGATTTTTGTCAAAAATGAAAATTTTAAAAGTGCCCCTATTTCTGCTTTAAACTTTAGTTACCATCCCAAAATGAATCCCTGAGATTAAAAAAGTTGATTTCGGAGCATGATTTTTGAACAGGAGCTTCAACGGTTTTGGGGCATATGAGAAATTCCCTAAGCCCCGGACCCATCGATTTTGGTCAAAAATGAAAATTTAAAAGTGCCCCTATTTCTGCTTTAAACTTTAGTTACCATCCCAAAATGAATCCCTGAGATTAAAAAAGTTGATTTCGGAGCATGATTTTTGAACAGAAGCTTCAATGGTTTTGGGGCATATGAGAAATTCCCTAAGCCCCGGAACCATCGATTTTGGTCAAAAATGAAAATTTTAAAAGTGCCCCAATTTCTGCTTTAAACTTTAGTTACCATCCCAAAATGAATCCCTGAGATGAAAAAAGTTGATTTCGGAGCATGATTTTTGAACAGGAGCTTCAACGGTTTTGGGGCATATGAGAAATTCCCTAAGCCCCGGACCCATCGATTTTGGTCAAAAATGAAAATTTTAAAAGTGCCCCTATTTCTGCTTTAAACTTTAGTTACCATCCCAAAATGAATCCCTGAGATGAAAAAAGTTGATTTCGGAGCATGATTTTTGAACAGGAGCTTCAACGGTTTTGTGGCATATGAGAAATTCCCTAAGCCCCGGACCCATCGATTTTGGTCAAAAATGAAAATTTTAAAAGTGCCCCTATTTCTGCTTTAAACTTTAGTTACCATCCCAAAATGAATCCCTGAGATGAAAAAAGTTGATTTCGGAGCATGATTTTTGAACAGGAGCTTCAACGGTTTTGGGGCATATGAGAAATTCCCTAAGCCCCGGACCCATCGATTTTGGTCAAAAATGAAAATTTTAAAAGTGCCCCTATTTCTGCTTTAAACTTTAGTTACCATCCCAAAATGAATCAATGAGATGAAAAAAGTTGATTTCGGAGCACGATTTTTGAACAGGAGCTTCAACGGTTTTGGGGCATATGAGAAATTCCCTAAGCCCAGGACCCATCGATTTTGGTCAAAAATGAAAATTTTAAAAGTGCCCCTATTTCTGCTTTAAACTTTAGTTACCATCCCAAAATGAATCCCTGAGATGAAAAAAGTTGATTTCGGAGCATGATTTTTGAACAGGAGCTTCAACGGTTTTGGGGCATATGAGAAATTCCCTAAGCCCAGGACCCATCGATTTTGGTCAAAAATGAAAATTTTAAAAGTGCCCCTATTTCTGCTTTAAACTTTAGTTACCATCCCAAAATGAATCCCTGAGATGAAAAAAGTTGATTTCGGAGCATGATTTTTGAACAGGAGCTTCAACAGTTTTGTGGCATATGAGAAATTCCCTAAGCCCCGGACCCATCGATTTTGGTCAAAAATGAAAATTTTAAAAGTGCCCCTATTTCTGCTTTAAACTTTAGTTACCATCCCAAAATGAATCCCTGAGATGAAAAAAGTTGATTTCGGAGCATGATTTTTGAACAGGAGCTTCAACGGTTTTGGGGCATATGAGAAATTCCCTAAGCCCCGGACCCATCGATTTTGGTCAAAAATGAAAATGTTAAAAGTGCCCCTATTTCTGCTTTAAACTTTAGTTACCATCCCAAAATGAATCCCTGAGATGAAAAAAGTTGATTTCGGAGCATGATTTTTGAACAGGAGTTTCAACGGTTTTGGGGCATATGAGAAATTCCCTAAGCCCCGGACCCATCGATTTTGGCCAAAAATGAAAATTTTAAAAGTGCCCCTATTTCTGCTTTAAACTTTAGTTACCATCCCAAAATGAATCCCTGAGATGAAAAAAGTTGATTTCGGAGCATGATTTTTGAACAGGAGCTTCAATGGTTTTGGGGCATATGAGAAATTCCCTAAGCCCCGGACCCATCGATTTTGGTCAAAAATGAAAATTTTAAAAGTGCCCCTATTTCTGCTTTAAACTTTAGTTACCATCCCAAAATGAATCCCTGAGATGAAAAAAGTTGATTTCGGAGCATGATTTTTGAACAGGAGCTTCAACGGTTTTGGGGCATATGAGAAATTCCCTAAGCCCCGGACCCATCGATTTTGGTCAAAAATGAAAATGTTAAAAGTGCCCCTATTTCTGCTTTAAACTTTAGTTACCATCCCAAAATGAATCCCTGAGATGAAAAAAGTTGATTTCGGAGCATGATTTTTGAACAGGAGCTTCAACGGTTTTGGGGCATATGAGAAATTCCCTAAGCCCCGGACCCATCGATTTTGGTCAAAAATGAAAATTTTAAAAGTGCCCCTATTTCTGCTTTAAACTTTAGTTACCATCCCAAAATGAATCCCTGAGATGAAAAAAGTTGATTTCGGAGCATGATTTTTGAACAGGAGCTTCAACGGTTTTGGGGCATATGAGAAATTCCCTAAGCCCCGGACCCATCGATTTAGGTCAAAAATGAAAATTTTAAAAGTGCCCCAATTTCTGCTTTAAACTTTAGTTACCATCCCAAAATGAATCCCTGAGATGAAAAAAGTTGATTTCGGAGCATGATTTTTGAACAGGAGCTTCAACGGTTTTGTGGCATATGAGAAATTCCCTAAGCCCAGGACCCATCGATTTTGGTCAAAAATGAAATTTTTAAAAGTGCCCCTATTTCTGCTTTAAACTTTAGTTACCATCCCAAAATGAATCCATGAGATGAAAAAAGTTGATTTCGGAGCATGATTTTTGAACAGGAGCTTCAACGGTTTTGTGGCATATGAGAAATTCCCTAAACCCCGGACCCATCGTTTTTTGTCAAAAATGAAAATTTTAAAAGTGCCCCTATTTCTGCTTTAAACTTTAGTTACCATCCCAAAATGAATCCCTGAGATGAAAAAAATTGATTTCGGAGCATGATTTTTGAACAGGAGCTCCAACGGTTTTGGGGCATATGAGAAATTCCCTAAGCCCCGGACCCATCGATTTTGGTCAAAAATGGAAATTTTAAAAGTGCCCCTATTTCTGCTTTAAACTTTAGTTACCATCCCAAAATGAATCCCTGAGATGAAAAAAGTTGATTTCGGAGCATGATTTTTGAACAGGAGCTTCAACGGTTTTGGGGCATATGAGAAATTCCCTAAGCCCCGGACCCATCGATTTTGGTCAAAAATGAAAATTTTAAAAGTGCCCCTATTTCTGCTTTAAACTTTAGTTACCATCCCAAAATGAATCCCTGAGATGAAAAAAGTTGATTTCGGAGCATGATTTTTGAACAGGAGCTTCAACGGTTTTGTGGCATATGAGAAATTCCCTAAGCCCCGGACCCATCGATTTTGGTCAAAAATGAAAATTTTTAAAAAGTGCCCCTATTTCTGCTTTAAACTTTAGTTACCATCCCAAAATGAATCCCTGAGATGAAAAAAGTTGATTTCGGAGCATGATTTTTGAACAGGAGCTTCAACGGTTTTGGGGCATATGAGAAATCCCCTAAGCCCCGGACCCATCGATTTTGGTCAAAAATGAAAATTTTAAAAGTGCCCCTATTTCTGCTTTAAACTTTAGTTACCATCCCAAAATGAATCCCTGAGATGAAAAAAGTTGATTTCGGAGCATGATTTTTGAACAGGAGCTTCAACGGTTTTGGGGCATATGAGAAATTCCCTAAGCCCCGGACCCATCGATTTAGGTCAAAAATGAAAATTTTAAAAGTGCCCCAATTTCTGCTTTAAACTTTAGTTACCATCCCAAAATGAATCCCTGAGATGAAAAAAGTTGATTTCGGAGCATGATTTTTGAACAGGAGCTTCAACGGTTTTGTGGCATATGAGAAATTCCCTAAGCCCAGGACCCATCGATTTTGGTCTAAAATGAAAATTTTAAAAGTGTCCCTATTTCTGCTTTAAACTTTAGTTACCATCCCAAAATGAATCCCTGAGATGAAAAAAGTTGATTTCAGAGCATGATTTTTGAACAGGAGCTTCAACGGTTTTGTGGCATATGAGAAATTCCCTAAGCCCAGGACCCATCGATTTTGGTCAAAAATGAAAATTTTAAAAGTGCCCCTATTTCTGCTTTAAACTTTAGTTAGCATCCCAAAATGAATCAATGAGATGAAAAAAGTTGATTTCGGAGCACGATTTTTGAACAGGAGCTTCAACGGTTTTGGGGCATATGAGAAATTCCCTAAGCCCAGGACCCATCGATTTTGGTCAAAAATGAAAATTTTAAAAGTGCCCCTATTTCTGCTTTAAACTTTAGTTACCATCCCAAAATGAATCCCTGAGATGAAAAAAGTTGATTTCGGAGCATGATTTCTGAACAGGAGCTTCAACGGTTTTGGGGCATATGAGAAATTCCCTAAGCCCCGGACCCATCGATTTTGGCCAAAAATGAAAATTTTAAAAGTGCCCCTATTTCTGCTTTAAACTTTAGTTACCATCCCAAAATGAATCCCTGAGATGAAAAAAGTTGATTTCGGAGCATGATTTTTGAACAGGAGCTTCAACGGTTTTGTGGCATATGAGAAATTCCCTAAGCCCCGGACCCATCGATTTTGGTCAAAAATGAAAATTTTTAAAAAGTGCCCCTATTTCTGCTTTAAACTTTAGTTACCATCCCAAAATGAATCCCTGAGATGAAAAAAGTTGATTTCGGAGCATGATTTTTGAACAGGAGCTTCAACGGTTTTGGGGCATATGAGAAATCCCCTAAGCCCCGGACCCATCGATTTTGGTCAAAAATGAAAATTTTAAAAGTGCCCCTATTTCTGCTTTAAACTTTAGTTACCATCCCAAAATGAATCCCTGAGATGAAAAAAGTTGATTTCGGAGCATGATTTTTGAACAGGAGCTTCAACGGTTTTGGGGCATATGAGAAATTCCCTAAGCCCCGGACCCATCGATTTAGGTCAAAAATGAAAATTTTAAAAGTGCCCCAATTTCTGCTTTAAACTTTAGTTACCATCCCAAAATGAATCCCTGAGATGAAAAAAGTTGATTTCAGAGCATGATTTTTGAACAGGAGCTTCAACGGTTTTGTGGCATATGAGAAATTCCCTAAGCCCAGGACCCATCGATTTTGGTCTAAAATGAAAATTTTAAAAGTGTCCCTATTTCTGCTTTAAACTTTAGTTACCATCCCAAAATGAATACCTGAGATGAAAAAAGTTGATTTCAGAGCATGATTTTTGAACAGGAGCTTCAACGGTTTTGTGGCATATGAGAAATTCCCTAAGCCCAGGACCCATCGATTTTGGTCAAAAATGAAAATTTTAAAAGTGCCCCTATTTCTGCTTTAAACTTTAGTTACCATCCCAAAATGAATCAATGAGATGAAAAAAGTTGATTTCGGAGCACGATTTTTGAACAGGAGCTTCAACGGTTTTGGGGCATATGAGAAATTCCCTAAGCCCAGGACCCATCGATTTTGGTCAAAAATGAAAATTTTAAAAGTGCCCCTATTTCTGCTTTAAACTTTAGTTACCATCCCAAAATGAATCCCTGAGATGAAAAAAGTTGATTTCGGAGCATGATTTTTGAACAGGAGCTTCAACGGTTTTGGGGCATATGAGAAATTCCCTAAGCCCAGGACCCATCGATTTTGGTCAAAAATGAAAATTTTAAAAGTGCCCCTATTTCTGCTTTAAACTTTAGTTACCATCCCAAAATGAATCCCTGAGATGAAAAAAGTTGATTTCGGAGCATGATTTCTGAACAGGAGCTTCAACGGTTTTGGGGCATATGAGAAATTCCCTAAGCCCCGGACCCATCGATTTTGGCCAAAAATGAAAATTTTAAAAGTGCCCCTATTTCTGCTTTAAACTTTAGTTACCATCCCAAAATGAATCCCTGAGATGAAAAAAGTTGATTTCGGAGCACGATTTTTGAACAGGTGCTTCAACGGTTTTGTGGCATATGAGAAATTCCCTAAGCCCCGGACCCATCGATTTTGGTCAAAAATGAAAATTTTAAAAGTGCCCCTATTTCTGCTTTAAACTTTAGTTACCATCCCAAAATGAATCCCTGAGATGAAAAAAGTTGATTTCAGAGCATGATTTTTGAACAGGAGCTTCAACGGTTTTGGGGCATATGAGAAATTCCCTAAGCCCCGGACCCATCGATTTTGGTCAAAAATGAAAATTTTAAAAGTGCCCCTATTTCTGCTTTAAACTTTAGTTACCATCCCAAAATGAATCCCTGAGATGAAAAAAGTTGATTTCGGAGCATGATTTTTGAACAGAAGCTTCAATGGTTTTGGGGCATATGAGAAATTCCCTAAGCCCCGGAACCATCGATTTTGGTCAAAAATGAAAATTTTAAAAGTGCCCCAATTTCTGCTTTAAACTTTAGTTACCATCCCAAAATGAATCCCTGAGATGAAAAAAGTTGATTTCGGAGCATGATTTTTGAACAGGAGCTTCAACGGTTTTGGGGCATATGAGAAATTCCCTAAGCCCCGGACCCATCGATTTTGGTCAAAAATGAAAATTTTAAAAGTGCCCCTATTTCTGCTCTAAACTTTAGTTACCATCCCAAAATGAATCCCTGAGATGAAAAAAGTTGATTTCGGAGCATGATTTTTGAACAGGAGCTTCAACGGTTTTGGGGCATATGAGAAATTCCCTAAGCCCCGGACCCATCGATTTTGGTCAAAAATGAAAATTTTAAAAGTGCCCCTATTTCTGCTTTAAACTTTAGTTACCATCCCAAAATGAATCCCTGAGATGAAAAAAGTTGATTTCGGAGCATGATTTTTGAACAGGAGCTTCAACGGTTTTGGGGCATATGAGAAATTCCCTAAGCCCCGGACCCATCGATTTAGGTCAAAAATGAAAATTTTAAAAGTGCCCCAATTTCTGCTTTAAACTTTAGTTACCATCCCAAAATGAATCCCTGAGATGAAAAAAGTTGATTTCGGAGCATGATTTTTGAACAGGAGCTTCAACGGTTTTGGGGCATATGAGAAATTCCCTAAGCCCCGGACCCATCGATTTTGGTCAAAAATGAAAATTTTAAAAGTGCCCCTATTTCTGCTTTAAACTTTAGTTACCATCCCAAAATGAATCCCTGAGATGAAAAAAGTTGATTTCGGAGCATGATTTTTGAACAGAAGCTTCAACGGTTTTGGGGCATATGAGAAATTCCCTAAGCCCTGGACCCATCGATTTTGGTCAAAAATGAAAATTTTAAAAGTGCCCCTATTTCTGCTTTAAACTTTAGTTACCATCCCAAAATGAATCCCTGAGATGAAAAAAGTTGATTTCGGAGCATGATTTTTGAACAGGAGCTTCAACGGTTTTGGGGCATATGAGAAATTCCCTAAGCCCCGGACCCATCGATTTTGGTCAAAAATGAAAATTTTAAAAGTGCCCCTATTTCTGCTTTAAACTTTAGTTACCATCCCAAAATGAATCCCTGAGATGAAAAAAGTTGATTTCGGAGCATGATTTTTGAACAGGAGCTTCAACGGTTTTGGGGCATATGAGAAATTCCCTAAGCCCCGGACCCATCGATTTAGGTCAAAAATGAAAATTTTAAAAGTGCCCCAATTTCTGCTTTAAACTTTAGTTACCATCCCAAAATGAATCCCTGAGATGAAAAAAGTTGATTTCGGAGCATGATTTTTGAACAGGAGCTTCAACGGTTTTGGGGCATATGAGAAATTCCCTAAGCCCCGGACCCATCGATTTTGGTCAAAAATGAAAATTTTAAAAGTGCCCCTATTTCTGCTTTAAACTTTAGTTACCATCCCAAAATGAATCCCTGAGATGAAAAAAGTTGATTTCGGAGCATGATTTTTGAACAGGAGCTTCAACGGTTTTGTGGCATATGAGAAATTCCCTAAGCCCCGGACCCATTGATTTTGGTCAAAAATGAAAATTTTAAAAGTGCCCCTATTTCTGCTCTAAACTTTAGTTACCATCCCAAAATGAATCCCTGAGATGAAAAAAGTTGATTTCGGAGCATGATTTTTGAACAGGAGCTTCAACGGTTTTGGGGCATATGAGAAATTCCCTAAGCCCCGGACCCATCGATTTTGGTCAAAAATGAAATTTTTAAAAGTGCCCCTATTTCTGCTTTAAACTTTAGTTACCATCCCAAAATGAATCCCTGAGATGAAAATAGTTGATTTTGGAGCATGATTTTTGAACAGGAGCTTCAACGGTTTTGTGGCATATGAGAAATTCCCTAAGCCCAGGACCCATCGATTTTGGTCTAAAATGAACATTTTAAAAGTGCCCCTATTTCTGCTTTAAACTTTAGTTACCATCCCAAAATGAATCCCTGAGATGAAAAAAGTTGATTTCAGAGCATGATTTTTGAACAGTAGCTTCAACGGTGTTGTGGCATATGAGAAATTCCCTAAGCCCCGGACCCATCGATTTTGGTCAAAAATGAAAATTTTAAAAGTGCCCCTATTTCTGCTTTAAACTTTAGTTACCATCCCAAAATGAATCCCTGAGATGAAAATAGTTGATTTTGGAGCATGATTTTTGAACAGGAGCTTCAACGGTTTTGTGGCATATTAGAAATTCCCTAAGCCCAGGACCCATCGATTTTGGTCTAAAATGAAAATTTTAAAAGTGCCCCTATTTCTGCTTTAAACTTTAGTTACCATCCCAAAATGAATCCCTGAGATGAAAAAAGTTGATTTCAGAGCATGATTTTTGAACAGGAGCTTCAACGGTTTTGTGGCATACGAGAAATTCCCTAAGCCCCGGACCCATCGATTTTGGTCAAAAATGAAAATTTTAAAAGTGCCCCTATTTCTGCTTTAAACTTTAGTTACCATCCCAAAATGAATCCCTGAGATGAAAAAAGTTGATTTCGGAGCATGATTTTTGAACAGGAGCTTCAACGGTTTTGGGGCATATGAGAAATTCCCTAAGCCCCGGACCCATCGATTTTGGTCTAAAATGAAAATTTTAAAAGTGCCCCTATTTCTGCTTTAAACTTTAGTTACCATCCCAAAATGAATCCCTGAGATGAAAAAAGTTGATTTCAGAGCATGATTTTTGAACAGGAGCTTCAACGGTTTTGTGGCATATGAGAAATTCCCTAAGCCGCGGACCCATCGTTTTTTGTCAAAAATGAAAATTTTAAAAGTGCCCCTATTTCTGCTTTAAACTTTAGTTACCATCCCAAAATGAATCCCTGAGATGAAAAAAGTTGATTTCGGAGCATGATTTTTGAACAGGAGCTTCAACGGTTTTGGGGCATATGAGAAATTCCCTAAGCCCCGGACACATCGATTTTGGTCAAAAATGAAAATTTTAAAAGTGCCCCTATTTCTGCTTTAAACTTTAGTTACCATCCCAAAATGAATCCCTGAGATGAAAAAAGTTGATTTCGGAGCATGATTTTTGAACAGGAGCTTCAACGGTTTTGTGGCATATGAGAAATTCCCTAAGCCCCGGACCCATCGATTTTGGTCAAAAATGAAAATTTTAAAAAGTGCCCCTATTTCTGCTTTAAACTTTAGTTACCATCCCAAAATGAATCCCTGAGATGAAAAAAGTTGATTTCGGAGCATGATTTTTGAACAGGAGCTTCAACGGTTTTGGGGCATATGAGAAATCCCCTAAGCCCCGGACCCATCGATTTTGGTCAAAAATGAAAATTTTAAAAGTGCCCCTATTTCTGCTTTAAACTTTAGTTACCATCCCAAAATGAATCCCTGAGATGAAAAAAGTTGATTTCGGAGCATGATTTTTGAACAGGAGCTTCAACGGTTTTGGGGCATATGAGAAATTCCCTAAGCCCCGGACCCATCGATTTTGGTCAAAAATGAAAATTTTAAAAGTGCCCCTATTTCTGCTTTAAACTTTAGTTACCATCCCAAAATGAATCCCTGAGATGAAAATAGTTGATTTCGGAGCATGATTTTTGAACAGGAGCTTCAACGGTTTTGTGGCATATGAGAAATTCCCTAAGCCCAGGACCCTTCGATTTTGGTCTAAAATGAAAATTTTAAAAGTGCCCCTATTTCTGCTTTAAACTTTAGTTACCATCCCAAAATGAATCCCTGAGATGAAAAAAGTTGATTTCGGAGCATGATTTTTGAACAGGAGATTCAACGGTTTTGGGGCATATGAGAAATTCCCTAAGTCCCGGACCCATCGATTTTGGTCAAAAATGAAAATTTTAAAAGTGCCCCTATTTCTGCTTAAAACTTTAGTTACCATCCCAAAATGAATCCCTGAGATGAAAAAAGTTGATTTCGGAGCATGATTTTTGAACAGGAGCTTCAACGGTTTTGGGGCATATGAGAAATTCCCTAAGCCCCGGACCCATTGATTTTGGTCAAAAATGAAATTTTTAAAAGTGCCCCTATTTCTGCTTTAAACTTTAGTTACCATCCCAAAATGAATCCCTGAGATGAAAATAGTTGATTTTGGAGCATGATTTTTGAACAGGAGCTTCAACGGTTTTGTGGCATATGAGAAATTCCCTAAGCCCAGGACCCATCGATTTTGGTCAAAAATGAAAATTTTAAAAGTGCCCCTATTTCTGCTTTAAACTTTAGTTACCATCCCGAAATGAATCCCTGAGATGAAAAAAGTTGATTTCGGAGCATGATTTTTGAACAGGAGATTCAACGGTTTTGGGGCATATGAGAAATTCCCTAAGTCCCGGACCCATCGATTTTGGTCAAAAATGAAAATTTTAAAAGTGCCCCTATTTCTGCTTTGAACTTTAGTTACCATCCCAAAATGAATCCCTGAGATGAAAAAAGTTGATTTCGGAGCATGATTTTTTAACAGGAGCTTCAACGGTTTTGGGGCAAATGAGAAATTCCCTAAGCCCCGGACCCATCGATTTTGGTCAAAAATGAAATTTTTAAAAGTGCCCCTATTTCTGCTTTAAACTTTAGTTACCATCCCAAAATGAATCCCTGAGATGAAAATAGTTGATTTTGGAGCATGATTTTTGAACAGGAGCTTCAACGGTTTTGTGGCATATTAGAAATTCCCTAAGCCCAGGACCCATCGATTTTGGTCTAAAATGAAAATTTTAAAAGTGCCCCTATTTCTGCTTTAAACTTTAGTTACCATCCCAAAATGAATCCCTGAGATGAAAAAAGTTGATTTCAGAGCATGATTTTTGAACAGGAGCTTCAACGGTTTTGTGGCATACGAGAAATTCCCTAAGCCCCGGACCCATCGATTTTGGTCAAAAATGAAAATTTTAAAAGTGCCCCTATTTCTGCTTTAAACTTTAGTTACCATCCCAAAATGAATCCCTGAGATGAAAAAAGTTGATTTCGGAGCATGATTTTTGAACAGGAGCTTCAACGGTTTTGGGGCATATGAGAAATTCCCTAAGTCCCGGACCCATCGATTTTGGTCAAAAATGAAAATTTTAAAAGTGCCCCTATTTCTGCTTTAAACTTTAGTTACCATCCCAAAATAAATCCCTGAGATGAAAAAAGTTGATTTCGGAGCATGATTTTTGAACAGGAGCTTCAACGGTTTTGGGGCATATGAGAAATTCCCTAAGCCCCGGACCCATCGATTTTGGTCAAAAATGAAAATTTTAAAAGTGCCCCTATTTCTGCTTTAAACTTTAGTTACCATCCCAAAATGAATCCCTGAGATGAAAAAAGTTGATTTTGGAGCATGATTTTTGAACAGGAGCTTCAACGGTTTTGTGGCATATTAGAAATTCCCTAAGCCCAGGACCCATCGATTTTGGTCTAAAATGAAAATTTTAAAAGTGCCCCTATTTCTGCTTTAAACTTTAGTTACCATCCCAAAATGAATCCCTGAGATGAAAAAAGTTGATTTCAGAGCATGATTTTTGAACAGGAGCTTCAACGGTTTTGTGGCATATGAGAAATTCCCTAAGCCGCGGACCCATCGTTTTTTGTCAAAAATGAAAATTTTAAAAGTGCCCCTATTTCTACTTTAAACTTTAGTTACCATCCCAAAATGAATCCCTGAGATGAAAAAAGTTGATTTCGGAGCATGATTTTTGAACAGGAGCTTCAACGGTTTTGGGGCATATGAGAAATTCCCTAAGCCCCGGACACATCGATTTTGGTCAAAAATGAAAATTTTAAAAGTGCCCCTATTTCTGCTTTAAACTTTAGTTACCATCCCAAAATGAATCCCTGAGATGAAAAAAGTTGATTTCGGAGCATGATTTTTGAACAGGAGCTTCAACGGTTTTGTGGCATATGAGAAATTCCCTAAGCCCCGGACCCATCGATTTTGGTCAAAAATGAAAATTTTAAAAAGTGCCCCTATTTCTGCTTTAAACTTTAGTTACCATCCCAAAATGAATCCCTGAGATGAAAAAAGTTGATTTCGGAGCATGATTTTTGAACAGGAGCTTCAACGGTTTTGGGGCATATGAGAAATCCCCTAAGCCCCGGACCCATCGATTTTGGTCAAAAATGAAAATTTTAAAAGTGCCCCTATTTCTGCTTTAAACTTTAGTTACCATCCCAAAATGAATCCCTAAGATGAAAAAAGTTGATTTCGGAGCATGATTTTTGAACAGGAGCTTCAACGGTTTTGGGGCATATGAGAAATTCCCTAAGCCCCGGACCCATCGATTTTGGTCAAAAATGAAAATTTTAAAAGTGCCCCTATTTCTGCTTTAAACTTTAGTTACCATCCCAAAATGAATCCCTGAGATGAAAATAGTTGATTTCGGAGCATGATTTTTGAACAGGAGCTTCAACGGTTTTGTGGCATATGAGAAATTCCCTAAGCCCAGGACCCTTCGATTTTGGTCTAAAATGAAAATTTTAAAAGTGCCCCTATTTCTGCTTTAAACTTTAGTTACCATCCCAAAATGAATCCCTGAGATGAAAAAAGTTGATTTCAGAGCATGATTTTTGAACAGGAGCTTCAACGGTTTTGTGGCATATGAGAAATTCCCTAAGCCCCGGACCCATCGATTTTTGTCAAAAATGAAAATTTTAAAAGTGCCCCTATTTCTGCTTTAAACTTTAGTTACCATCCCAAAATGAATCCCTGAGATGAAAAAAGTTGATTTCGGAGCATGATTTTTGAACAGGAGCTTCAACGGTTTTGGGGCATATGAGAAATTCCCTAAGCCCCGGACCCATCGATTTTGGTCAAAAATGAAAATTTTAAAAGTGCCCCTATTTCTGCTTTAAACTTTAGTTACCATCCCAAAATGAATCCCTAAGATGAAAAAAGTTGATTTCGGAGCATGATTTTTGAACAGGAGCTTCAACGGTTTTGTGGCATATGAGAAATTCCCTAAGCCCCGGACCCATCGATTTTGGTCAAAAATGAAAATTTTAAAAGTGCCCCTATTTCTGCTTTAAACTTTAGTTACCATCCCAAAATGAATCCCTGAGATGAAAAAAGTTGATTTCGGAGCATGATTTTTGAACAGGAGCTTCAACGGTTTTGGGGCATATGAGAAATTCCCTAAGCCCCGGACCCATCGATTTTGGTCAAAAATGAAAATTTTAAAAGTGCCCCTATTTCTGCTTTAAACTTTAGTTACCATCTCAAAATGAATCCCTGAGATGAAAAAAGTTGATTTCAGAGCATTATTTTTGAACAGGAGCTTCAACGGTTTTGTGGCATATGAAAAATTCCCTAAGCCCCGGACCCATCGATTTTGGTCAAAAATGAAAATTTTAAAAGTGCCCCTATTTCTGCTTAAAACTTTAGTTACCATCCCAAAATGAATCCCTGAGATGAAAAAAGTTGATTTCGGAGCATAATTTTTGAACAGGAGCTTCAACGGTTTTGGGGCATATGAGAAATTCCCTAAGCCCCGGACCCATCGATTTTGGTCAAAAATGAAATTTTTAAAAGTGCCCCTATTTCTGCTTTAAACTTTAGTTACCATCCCAAAATGAATCCCTGAGATGAAAATAGTTGATTTTGGAGCATGATTTTTGAACAGGAGCTTCAACGGTTTTGTGGCATATGAGAAATTCCCTAAGCCCAGGACCCATCGATTTTGGTCTAAAATGAATATTTTAAAAGTGCCCCTATTTCTGCTTTAAACTTTAGTTACCATCCCAAAATGAATCCCTGAGATGAAAAAAGTTGATTTCAGAGCATGATTTTTGAACAGTAGCTTCAACGGTGTTGTGGCATATGAGAAATTCCCTAAGCCCCGGACCCATCGATTTTGGTCAAAAATGAAAATTTTAAAAGTGCCCCTATTTCTGCTTTAAACTTTAGTTACCATCCCAAAATGAATCCCTGAGATGAAAAAAGTTGATTTCGGAGCATGATTTTTGAACAGGAGATTCAACGGTTTTGGGGCATATGAGAAATTCCCTAAGTCCCGGACCCATCGATTTTGGTCAAAAATGAAAATTTTAAAAGTGCCCCTATTTCTGCTTAAAACTTTAGTTACCATCCCAAAATGAATCCCTGAGATGAAAAAAGTTGATTTCGGAGCATGATTTTTGAACAGGAGCTTCAACGGTTTTGGGGCATATGAGAAATTCCCTAAGCCCCGGACCCATCGATTTTGGTCAAAAATGAAAATTTTAAAAGTGCCCCTATTTCTGCTTTAAACTTTAGTTACCATCCCAAAATGAATCCCTAAGATGAAAAAAGTTGATTTCGGAGCATGATTTTTGAACAGGAGCTTCAACGGTTTTGTGGCATATGAGAAATTCCCTAAGCCCCGGACCCATCGATTTTGGTCAAAAATGAAAATTTTAAAAGTGCCCCTATTTCTGCTTTAAACTTTAGTTACCATCCCAAAATGAATCCCTGAGATGAAAAAAGTTGATTTCGGAGCATGATTTTTGAACAGGAGCTTCAACGGTTTTGGGGCATATGAGAAATTCCCTAAGCCCCGGACCCATCGATTTTGGTCAAAAATGAAAATTTTAAAAGTGCCCCTATTTCTGCTTTAAACTTTAGTTACCATCTCAAAATGAATCCCTGAGATGAAAAAAGTTGATTTCAGAGCATTATTTTTGAACAGGAGCTTCAACGGTTTTGTGGCATATGAAAAATTCCCTAAGCCCCGGACCCATCGATTTTGGTCAAAAATGAAAATTTTAAAAGTGCCCCTATTTCTGCTTAAAACTTTAGTTACCATCCCAAAATGAATCCCTGAGATGAAAAAAGTTGATTTCGGAGCATGATTTTTGAACAGGAGCTTCAACGGTTTTGGGGCATATGAGAAATTCCCTAAGCCCCGGACCCATCGATTTTGGTCAAAAATGAAATTTTTAAAAGTGCCCCTATTTCTGCTTTAAACTTTAGTTACCATCCCAAAATGAATCCCTGAGATGAAAATAGTTGATTTTGGAGCATGATTTTTGAACAGGAGCTTCAACGGTTTTGGGGCATATGAGAAATTCCCTAAGCCCAGGACCCATCGATTTTGGTCTAAAATGAATATTTTAAAAGTGCCCCTATTTCTGCTTTAAACTTTAGTTACCATCCCAAAATGAATCCCTGAGATGAAAAAAGTTGATTTCAGAGCATGATTTTTGAACAGTAGCTTCAACGGTGTTGTGGCATATGAGAAATTCCCTAAGCCCCGGACCCATCGATTTTGGTCAAAAATGAAAATTTTAAAAGTGCCCCTATTTCTGCTTTAAACTTTAGTTACCATCCCAAAATGAATCCCTGAGATGAAAAAAGTTGATTTCGGAGCATGATTTTTGAACAGGAGATTCAACGGTTTTGGGGCATATGAGAAATTCCCTAAGTCCCGGACCCATCGATTTTGGTCAAAAATGAAAATTTTAAAAGTGCCCCTATTTCTGCTTAAAACTTTAGTTACCATCCCAAAATGAATCCCTGAGATGAAAAAAGTTGATTTCGGAGCATGATTTTTGAACAGGAGCTTCAACGGTTTTGGGGCATATGAGAAATTCCCTAAGCCCCGGACCCATCGATTTTGGTCAAAAATGAAATTTTTAAAAGTGCCCCTATTTCTGCTTTAAACTTTAGTTACCATCCCAAAATGAATCCCTGAGATGAAAATAGTTGATTTTGGAGCATGATTTTTGAACAGGAGCTTCAACGGTTTTGTGGCATATGAGAAATTCCCTAAGCCCAGGACCCATCGATTTTGGTCTAAAATGAACATTTTAAAAGTGCCCCTATTTCTGCTTTAAACTTTAGTTACCATCCCAAAATGAATCCCTGAGATGAAAAAAGTTGATTTCAGAGCATGATTTTTGAACAGTAGCTTCAACGGTGTTGTGGCATATGAGAAATTCCCTAAGCCCCGGACCCATTGATTTTTGTCAAAAATGAAAATTTTAAAAGTGCCCCTATTTCTGCTTTAAACTTTAGTTACCATCCCGAAATGAATCCCTGAGATGAAAAAAGTTGATTTCGGAGCATGATTTTTGAACAGGAGATTCAACGGTTTTGGGGCATATGAGAAATTCCCTAAGTCCCGGACCCATCGATTTTGGTCAAAAATGAAAATTTTAAAAGTGCCCCTATTTCTGCTTTAAACTTTAGTTACCATCCCAAAATGAATCCCTGAGATGAAAAAAGTTGATTTCGGAGCATGATTTTTTAACAGGAGCTTCAACGGTTTTGGGGCAAATGAGAAATTCCCTAAGCCCCGGACCCATCGATTTTGGTCAAAAATGAAATTTTTAAAAGTGCCCCTATTTCTGCTTTAAACTTTAGTTACCATCCCAAAATGAATCCCTGAGATGAAAATAGTTGATTTTGGAGCATGATTTTTGAACAGGAGCTTCAACGGTTTTGTGGCATATTAGAAATTCCCTAAGCCCAGGACCCATCGATTTTGGTCTAAAATGAAAATTTTAAAAGTGCCCCTATTTCTGCTTTAAACTTTAGTTACCATCCCAAAATGAATCCCTGAGATGAAAAAAGTTGATTTCAGAGCATGATTTTTGAACAGGAGCTTCAACGGTTTTGTGGCATACGAGAAATTCCCTAAGCCCCGGACCCATCGATTTTGGTCAAAAATGAAAATTTTAAAAGTGCCCCTATTTCTGCTTTAAACTTTAGTTACCATCCCAAAATAAATCCCTGAGATGAAAAAAGTTGATTTCGGAGCATGATTTTTGAACAGGAGCTTCAACGGTTTTGGGGCATATGAGAAATTCCCTAAGCCCCGGACCCATCGATTTTGGTCAAAAATGAAAATTTTAAAAGTGCCCCTATTTCTGCTTTAAACTTTAGTTACCATCCCAAAATGAATCCCTGAGATGAAAAAAGTTGATTTTGGAGCATGATTTTTGAACAGGAGCTTCAACGGTTTTGTGGCATATTAGAAATTCCCTAAGCCCAGGACCCATCGATTTTGGTCTAAAATGAAAATTTTAAAAGTGCCCCTATTTCTGCTTTAAACTTTAGTTACCATCCCAAAATGAATCCCTGAGATGAAAAAAGTTGATTTCAGAGCATGATTTTTGAACAGGAGCTTCAACGGTTTTGTGGCATATGAGAAATTCCCTAAGCCGCGGACCCATCGTTTTTTGTCAAAAATGAAAATTTTAAAAGTGCCCCTATTTCTGCTTTAAACTTTAGTTACCATCCCAAAATGAATCCCTGAGATGAAAAAAGTTGATTTCGGAGCATGATTTTTGAACAGGAGCTTCAACGGTTTTGGGGCATATGAGAAATTCCCTAAGTCCCGGACCCATCGATTTTGGTCAAAAATGAAAATTTTAAAAGTGCCCCTATTTCTGCTTTAAACTTTAGTTACCATCCCAAAATAAATCCCTGAGATGAAAAAAGTTGATTTCGGAGCATGATTTTTGAACAGGAGCTTCAACGGTTTTGGGGCATATGAGAAATTCCCTAAGCCCCGGACCCATCGATTTTGGTCAAAAATGAAAATTTTAAAAGTGCCCCTATTTCTGCTTTAAACTTTAGTTACCATCCCAAAATGAATCCCTGAGATGAAAAAAGTTGATTTTGGAGCATGATTTTTGAACAGGAGCTTCAACGGTTTTGTGGCATATTAGAAATTCCCTAAGCCCAGGACCCATCGATTTTGGTCTAAAATGAAAATTTTAAAAGTGCCCCTATTTCTGCTTTAAACTTTAGTTACCATCCCAAAATGAATCCCTGAGATGAAAAAAGTTGATTTCAGAGCATGATTTTTGAACAGGAGCTTCAACGGTTTTGTGGCATATGAGAAATTCCCTAAGCCGCGGACCCATCGTTTTTTGTCAAAAATGAAAATTTTAAAAGTGCCCCTATTTCTGCTTTAAACTTTAGTTACCATCCCAAAATGAATCCCTGAGATGAAAAAAGTTGATTTCGGAGCATGATTTTTGAACAGGAGCTTCAACGGTTTTGGGGCATATGAGAAATTCCCTAAGCCCCGGACACATCGATTTTGGTCAAAAATGAAAATTTTAAAAGTGCCCCTATTTCTGCTTTAAACTTTAGTTACCATCCCAAAATGAATCCCTGAGATGAAAAAAGTTGATTTCGGAGCATGATTTTTGAACAGGAGCTTCAACGGTTTTGTGGCATATGAGAAATTCCCTAAGCCCCGGACCCATCGATTTTGGTCAAAAATGAAAATTTTAAAAAGTGCCCCTATTTCTGCTTTAAACTTTAGTTACCATCCCAAAATGAATCCCTGAGATCAAAAAAGTTGATTTCGGAGCATGATTTTTGAACAGGAGCTTCAACGGTTTTGGGGCATATGAGAAATCCCCTAAGCCCCGGACCCATCGATTTTGGTCAAAAATGAAAATTTTAAAAGTGCCCCTATTTCTGCTTTAAACTTTAGTTACCATCCCAAAATGAATCCCTGAGATGAAAAAAGTTGATTTCGGAGCATGATTTTTGAACAGGAGCTTCAACGGTTTTGGGGCATATGAGAAATTCCCTAAGCCCCGGACCCATCGATTTTGGTCAAAAATGAAAATTTTAAAAGTGCCCCTATTTCTGCTTTAAACTTTAGTTACCATCCCAAAATGAATCCCTGAGATGAAAATAGTTGATTTCGGAGCATGATTTTTGAACAGGAGCTTCAACGGTTTTGTGGCATATGAGAAATTCCCTAAGCCCAGGACCCTTCGATTTTGGTCTAAAATGAAAATTTTAAAAGTGCCCCTATTTCTGCTTTAAACTTTAGTTACCATCCCAAAATGAATCCCTGAGATGAAAAAAGTTGATTTCAGAGCATGATTTTTGAACAGGAGCTTCAACGGTTTTGTGGCATATGAGAAATTCCCTAAGCCCCGGACCCATCGATTTTTGTCAAAAATGAAAATTTTAAAAGTGCCCCTATTTCTGCTTTAAACTTTAGTTACCATCCCAAAATGAATCCCTGAGATGAAAAAAGTTGATTTCGGAGCATGATTTTTGAACAGGAGCTTCAACGGTTTTGGGGCATATGAGAAATTCCCTAAGCCCCGGACCCATCGATTTTGGTCAAAAATGAAAATTTTAAAAGTGCCCCTATTTCTGCTTTAAACTTTAGTTACCATCCCAAAATGAATCCCTGAGATGAAAAAAGTTGATTTTGGAGCATGATTTTTGAACAGGAGCTTCAACGGTTTTGGGGCATATGAGAAATTCCCTAAGCCCCGGACCCATCGATTTTGGTCAAAAATGAAAATTTTAAAAGTGCCCCTATTTCTGCTTTAAACTTTAGTTACCATCCCAAAATGAATCCCTGAGATGAAAAAAGTTGATTTCGGAGCATGATTTTTGAACAGGAGCTTCAACGGTTTTGGGGCATATGAGAAATTCCCTAAGTCCCGGACCCATCGATTTTGGTCAAAAATGAAAATTTTAAAAGTGCCCCTATTTCTGCTTTAAACTTTAGTTACCATCCCAAAATAAATCCCTGAGATGAAAAAAGTTGATTTCGGAGCATGATTTTTGAACAGGAGCTTCAACGGTTTTGGGGCATATGAGAAATTCCCTAAGCCCCGGACCCATCGATTTTGGTCAAAAATGAAAATTTTAAAAGTGCCCCTATTTCTGCTTTAAACTTTAGTTACCATCCCAAAATGAATCCCTGAGATGAAAAAAGTTGATTTTGGAGCATGATTTTTGAACAGGAGCTTCAACGGTTTTGTGGCATATTAGAAATTCCCTAAGCCCAGGACCCATCGATTTTGGTCTAAAATGAAAATTTTAAAAGTGCCCCTATTTCTGCTTTAAACTTTAGTTACCATCCCAAAATGAATCCCTGAGATGAAAAAAGTTGATTTCAGAGCATGATTTTTGAACAGGAGCTTCAACGGTTTTGTGGCATATGAGAAATTCCCTAAGCCGCGGACCCATCGTTTTTTGTCAAAAATGAAAATTTTAAAAGTGCCCCTATTTCTACTTTAAACTTTAGTTACCATCCCAAAATGAATCCCTGAGATGAAAAAAGTTGATTTCGGAGCATGATTTTTGAACAGGAGCTTCAACGGTTTTGGGGCATATGAGAAATTCCCTAAGCCCCGGACACATCGATTTTGGTCAAAAATGAAAATTTTAAAAGTGCCCCTATTTCTGCTTTAAACTTTAGTTACCATCCCAAAATGAATCCCTGAGATGAAAAAAGTTGATTTCGGAGCATGATTTTTGAACAGGAGCTTCAACGGTTTTGTGGCATATGAGAAATTCCCTAAGCCCCGGACCCATCGATTTTGGTCAAAAATGAAAATTTTAAAAAGTGCCCCTATTTCTGCTTTAAACTTTAGTTACCATCCCAAAATGAATCCCTGAGATGAAAAAAGTTGATTTCGGAGCATGATTTTTGAACAGGAGCTTCAACGGTTTTGGGGCATATGAGAAATCCCCTAAGCCCCGGACCCATCGATTTTGGTCAAAAATGAAAATTTTAAAAGTGCCCCTATTTCTGCTTTAAACTTTAGTTACCATCCCAAAATGAATCCCTAAGATGAAAAAAGTTGATTTCGGAGCATGATTTTTGAACAGGAGCTTCAACGGTTTTGGGGCATATGAGAAATTCCCTAAGCCCCGGACCCATCGATTTTGGTCAAAAATGAAAATTTTAAAAGTGCCCCTATTTCTGCTTTAAACTTTAGTTACCATCCCAAAATGAATCCCTGAGATGAAAATAGTTGATTTCGGAGCATGATTTTTGAACAGGAGCTTCAACGGTTTTGTGGCATATGAGAAATTCCCTAAGCCCAGGACCCTTCGATTTTGGTCTAAAATGAAAATTTTAAAAGTGCCCCTATTTCTGCTTTAAACTTTAGTTACCATCCCAAAATGAATCCCTGAGATGAAAAAAGTTGATTTCAGAGCATGATTTTTGAACAGGAGCTTCAACGGTTTTGTGGCATATGAGAAATTCCCTAAGCCCCGGACCCATCGATTTTTGTCAAAAATGAAAATTTTAAAAGTGCCCCTATTTCTGCTTTAAACTTTAGTTACCATCCCAAAATGAATCCCTGAGATGAAAAAAGTTGATTTCGGAGCATGATTTTTGAACAGGAGCTTCAACGGTTTTGGGGCATATGAGAAATTCCCTAAGCCCCGGACCCATCGATTTTGGTCAAAAATGAAAATTTTAAAAGTGCCCCTATTTCTGCTTTAAACTTTAGTTACCATCCCAAAATGAATCCCTAAGATGAAAAAAGTTGATTTCGGAGCATGATTTTTGAACAGGAGCTTCAACGGTTTTGTGGCATATGAGAAATTCCCTAAGCCCCGGACCCATCGATTTTGGTCAAAAATGAAAATTTTAAAAGTGCCCCTATTTCTGCTTTAAACTTTAGTTACCATCCCAAAATGAATCCCTGAGATGAAAAAAGTTGATTTCGGAGCATGATTTTTGAACAGGAGCTTCAACGGTTTTGGGGCATATGAGAAATTCCCTAAGCCCCGGACCCATCGATTTTGGTCAAAAATGAAAATTTTAAAAGTGCCCCTATTTCTGCTTTAAACTTTAGTTACCATCTCAAAATGAATCCCTGAGATGAAAAAAGTTGATTTCAGAGCATTATTTTTGAACAGGAGCTTCAACGGTTTTGTGGCATATGAAAAATTCCCTAAGCCCCGGACCCATCGATTTTGGTCAAAAATGAAAATTTTAAAAGTGCCCCTATTTCTGCTTAAAACTTTAGTTACCATCCCAAAATGAATCCCTGAGATGAAAAAAGTTGATTTCGGAGCATAATTTTTGAACAGGAGCTTCAACGGTTTTGGGGCATATGAGAAATTCCCTAAGCCCCGGACCCATCGATTTTGGTCAAAAATGAAATTTTTAAAAGTGCCCCTATTTCTGCTTTAAACTTTAGTTACCATCCCAAAATGAATCCCTGAGATGAAAATAGTTGATTTTGGAGCATGATTTTTGAACAGGAGCTTCAACGGTTTTGTGGCATATGAGAAATTCCCTAAGCCCAGGACCCATCGATTTTGGTCTAAAATGAATATTTTAAAAGTGCCCCTATTTCTGCTTTAAACTTTAGTTACCATCCCAAAATGAATCCCTGAGATGAAAAAAGTTGATTTCAGAGCATGATTTTTGAACAGTAGCTTCAACGGTGTTGTGGCATATGAGAAATTCCCTAAGCCCCGGACCCATCGATTTTGGTCAAAAATGAAAATTTTAAAAGTGCCCCTATTTCTGCTTTAAACTTTAGTTACCATCCCAAAATGAATCCCTGAGATGAAAAAAGTTGATTTCGGAGCATGATTTTTGAACAGGAGATTCAACGGTTTTGGGGCATATGAGAAATTCCCTAAGTCCCGGACCCATCGATTTTGGTCAAAAATGAAAATTTTAAAAGTGCCCCTATTTCTGCTTTAAACTTTAGTTACCATCCCAAAATGAATCCCTGAGATGAAAAAAGTTGATTTCGGAGCATGATTTTTGAACAGGAGCTTCAACGGTTTTGGGGCATATGAGAAATTCCCTAAGCCCCGGACCCATCGATTTTGGTCAAAAATGAAAATTTTAAAAGTGCCCCTATTTCTGCTTTAAACTTTAGTTACCATCTCAAAATGAATCCCTGAGATGAAAAAAGTTGATTTCAGAGCATTATTTTTGAACAGGAGCTTCAACGGTTTTGTGGCATATGAAAAATTCCCTAAGCCCCGGACCCATCGATTTTGGTCAAAAATGAAAATTTTAAAAGTGCCCCTATTTCTGCTTAAAACTTTAGTTACCATCCCAAAATGAATCCCTGAGATGAAAAAAGTTGATTTCGGAGCATAATTTTTGAACAGGAGCTTCAACGGTTTTGGGGCATATGAGAAATTCCCTAAGCCCCGGACCCATCGATTTTGGTCAAAAATGAAATTTTTAAAAGTGCCCCTATTTCTGCTTTAAACTTTAGTTACCATCCCAAAATGAATCCCTGAGATGAAAATAGTTGATTTTGGAGCATGATTTTTGAACAGGAGCTTCAACGGTTTTGTGGCATATGAGAAATTCCCTAAGCCCAGGACCCATCGATTTTGGTCTAAAATGAATATTTTAAAAGTGCCCCTATTTCTGCTTTAAACTTTAGTTACCATCCCAAAATGAATCCCTGAGATGAAAAAAGTTGATTTCAGAGCATGATTTTTGAACAGTAGCTTCAACGGTGTTGTGGCATATGAGAAATTCCCTAAGCCCCGGACCCATCGATTTTGGTCAAAAATGAAAATTTTAAAAGTGCCCCTATTTCTGCTTTAAACTTTAGTTACCATCCCAAAATGAATCCCTGAGATGAAAAAAGTTGATTTCGGAGCATGATTTTTGAACAGGAGATTCAACGGTTTTGGGGCATATGAGAAATTCCCTAAGTCCCGGACCCATCGATTTTGGTCAAAAATGAAAATTTTAAAAGTGCCCCTATTTCTGCTTAAAACTTTAGTTACCATCCCAAAATGAATCCCTGAGATGAAAAAAGTTGATTTCGGAGCATGATTTTTGAACAGGAGCTTCAACGGTTTTGGGGCATATGAGAAATTCCCTAAGCCCCGGACCCATCGATTTTGGTCAAAAATGAAAATTTTAAAAGTGCCCCTATTTCTGCTTTAAACTTTAGTTACCATCCCAAAATGAATCCCTAAGATGAAAAAAGTTGATTTCGGAGCATGATTTTTGAACAGGAGCTTCAACGGTTTTGTGGCATATGAGAAATTCCCTAAGCCCCGGACCCATCGATTTTGGTCAAAAATGAAAATTTTAAAAGTGCCCCTATTTCTGCTTTAAACTTTAGTTACCATCCCAAAATGAATCCCTGAGATGAAAAAAGTTGATTTCGGAGCATGATTTTTGAACAGGAGCTTCAACGGTTTTGGGGCATATGAGAAATTCCCTAAGCCCCGGACCCATCGATTTTGGTCAAAAATGAAAATTTTAAAAGTGCCCCTATTTCTGCTTTAAACTTTAGTTACCATCTCAAAATGAATCCCTGAGATGAAAAAAGTTGATTTCAGAGCATTATTTTTGAACAGGAGCTTCAACGGTTTTGTGGCATATGAAAAATTCCCTAAGCCCCGGACCCATCGATTTTGGTCAAAAATGAAAATTTTAAAAGTGCCCCTATTTCTGCTTAAAACTTTAGTTACCATCCCAAAATGAATCCCTGAGATGAAAAAAGTTGATTTCGGAGCATGATTTTTGAACAGGAGCTTCAACGGTTTTGGGGCATATGAGAAATTCCCTAAGCCCCGGACCCATCGATTTTGGTCAAAAATGAAATTTTTAAAAGTGCCCCTATTTCTGCTTTAAACTTTAGTTACCATCCCAAAATGAATCCCTGAGATGAAAATAGTTGATTTTGGAGCATGATTTTTGAACAGGAGCTTCAACGGTTTTGGGGCATATGAGAAATTCCCTAAGCCCAGGACCCATCGATTTTGGTCTAAAATGAATATTTTAAAAGTGCCCCTATTTCTGCTTTAAACTTTAGTTACCATCCCAAAATGAATCCCTGAGATGAAAAAAGTTGATTTCAGAGCATGATTTTTGAACAGTAGCTTCAACGGTGTTGTGGCATATGAGAAATTCCCTAAGCCCCGGACCCATCGATTTTGGTCAAAAATGAAAATTTTAAAAGTGCCCCTATTTCTGCTTTAAACTTTAGTTACCATCCCAAAATGAATCCCTGAGATGAAAAAAGTTGATTTCGGAGCATGATTTTTGAACAGGAGATTCAACGGTTTTGGGGCATATGAGAAATTCCCTAAGTCCCGGACCCATCGATTTTGGTCAAAAATGAAAATTTTAAAAGTGCCCCTATTTCTGCTTAAAACTTTAGTTACCATCCCAAAATGAATCCCTGAGATGAAAAAAGTTGATTTCGGAGCATGATTTTTGAACAGGAGCTTCAACGGTTTTGGGGCATATGAGAAATTCCCTAAGCCCCGGACCCATCGATTTTGGTCAAAAATGAAATTTTTAAAAGTGCCCCTATTTCTGCTTTAAACTTTAGTTACCATCCCAAAATGAATCCCTGAGATGAAAATAGTTGATTTTGGAGCATGATTTTTGAACAGGAGCTTCAACGGTTTTGTGGCATATGAGAAATTCCCTAAGCCCAGGACCCATCGATTTTGGTCTAAAATGAACATTTTAAAAGTGCCCCTATTTCTGCTTTAAACTTTAGTTACCATCCCAAAATGAATCCCTGAGATGAAAAAAGTTGATTTCAGAGCATGATTTTTGAACAGTAGCTTCAACGGTGTTGTGGCATATGAGAAATTCCCTAAGCCCCGGACCCATTGATTTTTGTCAAAAATGAAAATTTTAAAAGTGCCCCTATTTCTGCTTTAAACTTTAGTTACCATCCCGAAATGAATCCCTGAGATGAAAAAAGTTGATTTCGGAGCATGATTTTTGAACAGGAGATTCAACGGTTTTGGGGCATATGAGAAATTCCCTAAGTCCCGGACCCATCGATTTTGGTCAAAAATGAAAATTTTAAAAGTGCCCCTATTTCTGCTTTAAACTTTAGTTACCATCCCAAAATGAATCCCTGAGATGAAAAAAGTTGATTTCGGAGCATGATTTTTTAACAGGAGCTTCAACGGTTTTGGGGCAAATGAGAAATTCCCTAAGCCCCGGACCCATCGATTTTGGTCAAAAATGAAATTTTTAAAAGTGCCCCTATTTCTGCTTTAAACTTTAGTTACCATCCCAAAATGAATCCCTGAGATGAAAATAGTTGATTTTGGAGCATGATTTTTGAACAGGAGCTTCAACGGTTTTGTGGCATATTAGAAATTCCCTAAGCCCAGGACCCATCGATTTTGGTCTAAAATGAAAATTTTAAAAGTGCCCCTATTTCTGCTTTAAACTTTAGTTACCATCCCAAAATGAATCCCTGAGATGAAAAAAGTTGATTTCAGAGCATGATTTTTGAACAGGAGCTTCAACGGTTTTGTGGCATACGAGAAATTCCCTAAGCCCCGGACCCATCGATTTTGGTCAAAAATGAAAATTTTAAAAGTGCCCCTATTTCTGCTTTAAACTTTAGTTACCATCCCAAAATAAATCCCTGAGATGAAAAAAGTTGATTTCGGAGCATGATTTTTGAACAGGAGCTTCAACGGTTTTGGGGCATATGAGAAATTCCCTAAGCCCCGGACCCATCGATTTTGGTCAAAAATGAAAATTTTAAAAGTGCCCCTATTTCTGCTTTAAACTTTAGTTACCATCCCAAAATGAATCCCTGAGATGAAAAAAGTTGATTTTGGAGCATGATTTTTGAACAGGAGCTTCAACGGTTTTGTGGCATATTAGAAATTCCCTAAGCCCAGGACCCATCGATTTTGGTCTAAAATGAAAATTTTAAAAGTGCCCCTATTTCTGCTTTAAACTTTAGTTACCATCCCAAAATGAATCCCTGAGATGAAAAAAGTTGATTTCAGAGCATGATTTTTGAACAGGAGCTTCAACGGTTTTGTGGCATATGAGAAATTCCCTAAGCCGCGGACCCATCGTTTTTTGTCAAAAATGAAAATTTTAAAAGTGCCCCTATTTCTGCTTTAAACTTTAGTTACCATCCCAAAATGAATCCCTGAGATGAAAAAAGTTGATTTCGGAGCATGATTTTTGAACAGGAGCTTCAACGGTTTTGGGGCATATGAGAAATTCCCTAAGTCCCGGACCCATCGATTTTGGTCAAAAATGAAAATTTTAAAAGTGCCCCTATTTCTGCTTTAAACTTTAGTTACCATCCCAAAATAAATCCCTGAGATGAAAAAAGTTGATTTCGGAGCATGATTTTTGAACAGGAGCTTCAACGGTTTTGGGGCATATGAGAAATTCCCTAAGCCCCGGACCCATCGATTTTGGTCAAAAATGAAAATTTTAAAAGTGCCCCTATTTCTGCTTTAAACTTTAGTTACCATCCCAAAATGAATCCCTGAGATGAAAAAAGTTGATTTTGGAGCATGATTTTTGAACAGGAGCTTCAACGGTTTTGTGGCATATTAGAAATTCCCTAAGCCCAGGACCCATCGATTTTGGTCTAAAATGAAAATTTTAAAAGTGCCCCTATTTCTGCTTTAAACTTTAGTTACCATCCCAAAATGAATCCCTGAGATGAAAAAAGTTGATTTCAGAGCATGATTTTTGAACAGGAGCTTCAACGGTTTTGTGGCATATGAGAAATTCCCTAAGCCGCGGACCCATCGTTTTTTGTCAAAAATGAAAATTTTAAAAGTGCCCCTATTTCTGCTTTAAACTTTAGTTACCATCCCAAAATGAATCCCTGAGATGAAAAAAGTTGATTTCGGAGCATGATTTTTGAACAGGAGCTTCAACGGTTTTGGGGCATATGAGAAATTCCCTAAGCCCCGGACACATCGATTTTGGTCAAAAATGAAAATTTTAAAAGTGCCCCTATTTCTGCTTTAAACTTTAGTTACCATCCCAAAATGAATCCCTGAGATGAAAAAAGTTGATTTCGGAGCATGATTTTTGAACAGGAGCTTCAACGGTTTTGTGGCATATGAGAAATTCCCTAAGCCCCGGACCCATCGATTTTGGTCAAAAATGAAAATTTTAAAAAGTGCCCCTATTTCTGCTTTAAACTTTAGTTACCATCCCAAAATGAATCCCTGAGATCAAAAAAGTTGATTTCGGAGCATGATTTTTGAACAGGAGCTTCAACGGTTTTGGGGCATATGAGAAATCCCCTAAGCCCCGGACCCATCGATTTTGGTCAAAAATGAAAATTTTAAAAGTGCCCCTATTTCTGCTTTAAACTTTAGTTACCATCCCAAAATGAATCCCTGAGATGAAAAAAGTTGATTTCGGAGCATGATTTTTGAACAGGAGCTTCAACGGTTTTGGGGCATATGAGAAATTCCCTAAGCCCCGGACCCATCGATTTTGGTCAAAAATGAAAATTTTAAAAGTGCCCCTATTTCTGCTTTAAACTTTAGTTACCATCCCAAAATGAATCCCTGAGATGAAAATAGTTGATTTCGGAGCATGATTTTTGAACAGGAGCTTCAACGGTTTTGTGGCATATGAGAAATTCCCTAAGCCCAGGACCCTTCGATTTTGGTCTAAAATGAAAATTTTAAAAGTGCCCCTATTTCTGCTTTAAACTTTAGTTACCATCCCAAAATGAATCCCTGAGATGAAAAAAGTTGATTTCAGAGCATGATTTTTGAACAGGAGCTTCAACGGTTTTGTGGCATATGAGAAATTCCCTAAGCCCCGGACCCATCGATTTTTGTCAAAAATGAAAATTTTAAAAGTGCCCCTATTTCTGCTTTAAACTTTAGTTACCATCCCAAAATGAATCCCTGAGATGAAAAAAGTTGATTTCGGAGCATGATTTTTGAACAGGAGCTTCAACGGTTTTGGGGCATATGAGAAATTCCCTAAGCCCCGGACCCATCGATTTTGGTCAAAAATGAAAATTTTAAAAGTGCCCCTATTTCTGCTTTAAACTTTAGTTACCATCCCAAAATGAATCCCTGAGATGAAAAAAGTTGATTTTGGAGCATGATTTTTGAACAGGAGCTTCAACGGTTTTGGGGCATATGAGAAATTCCCTAAGCCCCGGACCCATCGATTTTGGTCAAAAATGAAAATTTTAAAAGTGCCCCTATTTCTGCTTTAAACTTTAGTTACCATCCCAAAATGAATCCCTGAGATGAAAAAAGTTGATTTCGGAGCATGATTTTTGAACAGGAGCTTCAACGGTTTTGGGGCATATGAGAAATTCCCTAAGCCCCGGACCCATCGATTTAGGTCAAAAATGAAAATTTTAAAAGTGCCCCAATTTCTGCTTTAAACTTTAGTTACCATCCCAAAATGAATCCCTGAGATGAAAAAAGTTGATTTCGGAGCATGATTTTTGAACAGGAGCTTCAACGGTTTTGGGGCATATGAGAAATTCCCTAAGCCCCGGACCCATCGATTTTGGTCAAAAATGAAAATTTTAAAAGTGCCCCTATTTCTGCTTTAAACTTTAGTTACCATCCCAAAATGAATCCCTGAGATGAAAAAAGTTGATTTCAGAGCATGATTTTTGAACAGGAGCTTCAACGGTTTTGGGGCATATGAGAAATTCCCTAAGCCCCGGACCCATCGATTTTGGTCAAAAATGAAAATTTTAAAAGTGCCCCTATTTCTGCTTTAAACTTTAGTTACCATCCCAAAATGAATCCCTGAGATGAAAAAAGTTGATTTCGGAGCATGATTTTTGAACAGGAGCTTCAACGGTTTTGTGGCATATGAGAAATTCCCTAAGCCCCGGACCCATTGATTTTGGTCAAAAATGAAAATTTTAAAAGTGCCCCTATTTCTGCTTTAAACTTTAGTTACCATCCCAAAATGAATCCCTGAGATGAAAAAAGTTGATTTCAGAGCATGATTTTTGAACAGGAGCTTCAACGGTTTTGGGGCATATGAGAAATTCCCTAAGCCCCGGACCCATCGATTTTGGTCAAAAATGAAATTTTTAAAAGTGCCCCTATTTCTGCTTTAAACTTTAGTTACCATCCCAAAATGAATCCCTGAGATGAAAATAGTTGATTTCGGAGCATGATTTTTGAACAGGAGCTTCAACGGTTTTGTGGCATATGAGAAATTCCCTAAGCCCAGGACCCATCGATTTTGGTCTAAAATTAAAATTTTAAAAGTGCCCCTATTTCTGCTTTAAACTTTAGTTACCATCCCAAAATGAATCCCTGAGATGAAAAAAGTTGATTTCAGAGCATGATTTTTGAACAGGAGCTTCAACGGTTTTGTGGCATATGAGAAATTCCCTAAGCCCCGGACCCATCGATTTTTGTCAAAAATGAAAATTTTAAAAGTGCCCCTATTTCTGCTTTAAACTTTAGTTACCATCCCAAAATGAATCCCTGAGATGAAAAAAGTTGATTTCGGAGCATGATGTTTGAACAGGAGCTTCAACGGTTTTGGGGCATATGAGAAATTCCCTAAGCCCTGGACCCATCGATTTTGGTCAAAAATGAAAATTTTAAAAGTGCCCCTATTTCTGCTTTAAACTTTAGTTACCATCCCAAAATGAATCCCTGAGATGAAAAAAGTTGATTTCGGAGCATGATTTTTGAACAGGAGCTTCAACGGTTTTGGGGCATATGAGAAATTCCCTAAGCCCCGGACCCATCGATTTTGGTCAAAAATGAAAATTTAAAAGTGCCCCTATTTCTGCTTTAAACTTTAGTTACCATCCCAAAATGAATCCCTGAGATTAAAAAAGTTGATTTCGGAGCATGATTTTTGAACAGGAGCTTCAATGGTTTTGGGGCATATGAGAAATTCCCTAAGCCCCGGAACCATCGATTTTGGTCAAAAATGAAAATTTTAAAAGTGCCCCTATTTCTGCTTTAAACTTTAGTTACCATCCCAAAATGAATCCCTGAGATGAAAAAAGTTGATTTCAGAGCATGATTTTTGAACAGGAGCTTCAACGGTTTTGTGGCATATGAGAAATTCCCTAAGCCCCGGACCCATCGATTTTGGTCAAAAATGAAAATTTTAAAAGTGCCCCTATTTCTGCTTTAAACTTTAGTTACCATCCCAAAATGAATCCCTGAGATGAAAATAGTTGATTTCGGAGCATGATTTTTGAACAGGAGCTTCAACGGTTTTGTGGCATATGAGAAATTCCCTAAGCCCAGGACCCTTCGATTTTGGTCTAAAATGAAAATTTTAAAAGTGCCCCTATTTCTGCTTTAAACTTTAGTTACCATCCCAAAATGAATCCCTGAGATGAAAAAAGTTGATTTCAGAGCATGATTTTTGAACAGGAGCTTCAACGGTTTTGTGGCATATGAGAAATTCCCTAAGCCCCGGACCCATCGATTTTTGTCAAAAATGAAAATTTTAAAAGTGCCCCTATTTCTGCTTTAAACTTTAGTTACCATCCCAAAATGAATCCCTGAGATGAAAAAAGTTGATTTCGGAGCATGATTTTTGAACAGGAGCTTCAACGGTTTTGGGGCATATGAGAAATTCCCTAAGCCCCGGACCCATCGATTTTGGTCAAAAATGAAAATTTTAAAAGTGCCCCTATTTCTGCTTTAAACTTTAGTTACCATCCCAAAATGAATCCCTGAGATGAAAAAAGTTGATTTTGGAGCATGATTTTTGAACAGGAGCTTCAACGGTTTTGGGGCATATGAGAAATTCCCTAAGCCCCGGACCCATCGATTTTGGTCAAAAATGAAAATTTTAAAAGTGCCCCTATTTCTGCTTTAAACTTTAGTTACCATCCCAAAATGAATCCCTGAGATGAAAAAAGTTGATTTCGGAGCATGATTTTTGAACAGGAGCTTCAACGGTTTTGGGGCATATGAGAAATTCCCTAAGCCCCGGACCCATCGATTTAGGTCAAAAATGAAAATTTTAAAAGTGCCCCAATTTCTGCTTTAAACTTTAGTTACCATCCCAAAATGAATCCCTGAGATGAAAAAAGTTGATTTCGGAGCATGATTTTTGAACAGGAGCTTCAACGGTTTTGGGGCATATGAGAAATTCCCTAAGCCCCGGACCCATCGATTTTGGTCAAAAATGAAAATTTTAAAAGTGCCCCTATTTCTGCTTTAAACTTTAGTTACCATCCCAAAATGAATCCCTGAGATGAAAAAAGTTGATTTCAGAGCATGATTTTTGAACAGGAGCTTCAACGGTTTTGGGGCATATGAGAAATTCCCTAAGCCCCGGACCCATCGATTTTGGTCAAAAATGAAAATTTTAAAAGTGCCCCTATTTCTGCTTTAAACTTTAGTTACCATCCCAAAATGAATCCCTGAGATGAAAAAAGTTGATTTCGGAGCATGATTTTTGAACAGGAGCTTCAACGGTTTTGTGGCATATGAGAAATTCCCTAAGCCCCGGACCCATTGATTTTGGTCAAAAATGAAAATTTTAAAAGTGCCCCTATTTCTGCTTTAAACTTTAGTTACCATCCCAAAATGAATCCCTGAGATGAAAAAAGTTGATTTCAGAGCATGATTTTTGAACAGGAGCTTCAACGGTTTTGGGGCATATGAGAAATTCCCTAAGCCCCGGACCCATCGATTTTGGTCAAAAATGAAATTTTTAAAAGTGCCCCTATTTCTGCTTTAAACTTTAGTTACCATCCCAAAATGAATCCCTGAGATGAAAATAGTTGATTTCGGAGCATGATTTTTGAACAGGAGCTTCAACGGTTTTGTGGCATATGAGAAATTCCCTAAGCCCAGGACCCATCGATTTTGGTCTAAAATTAAAATTTTAAAAGTGCCCCTATTTCTGCTTTAAACTTTAGTTACCATCCCAAAATGAATCCCTGAGATGAAAAAAGTTGATTTCAGAGCATGATTTTTGAACAGGAGCTTCAACGGTTTTGTGGCATATGAGAAATTCCCTAAGCCCCGGACCCATCGATTTTTGTCAAAAATGAAAATTTTAAAAGTGCCCCTATTTCTGCTTTAAACTTTAGTTACCATCCCAAAATGAATCCCTGAGATGAAAAAAGTTGATTTCGGAGCATGATGTTTGAACAGGAGCTTCAACGGTTTTGGGGCATATGAGAAATTCCCTAAGCCCTGGACCCATCGATTTTGGTCAAAAATGAAAATTTTAAAAGTGCCCCTATTTCTGCTTTAAACTTTAGTTACCATCCCAAAATGAATCCCTGAGATGAAAAAAGTTGATTTCGGAGCATGATTTTTGAACAGGAGCTTCAACGGTTTTGGGGCATATGAGAAATTCCCTAAGCCCCGGACCCATCGATTTTGGTCAAAAATGAAAATTTAAAAGTGCCCCTATTTCTGCTTTAAACTTTAGTTACCATCCCAAAATGAATCCCTGAGATTAAAAAAGTTGATTTCGGAGCATGATTTTTGAACAGGAGCTTCAATGGTTTTGGGGCATATGAGAAATTCCCTAAGCCCCGGAACCATCGATTTTGGTCAAAAATGAAAATTTTAAAAGTGCCCCTATTTCTGCTTTAAACTTTAGTTACCATCCCAAAATGAATCCCTGAGATGAAAAAAGTTGATTTCAGAGCATGATTTTTGAACAGGAGCTTCAACGGTTTTGTGGCATATGAGAAATTCCCTAAGCCCCGGACCCATCGATTTTGGTCAAAAATGAAAATTTTAAAAGTGCCCCTATTTCTGCTTTAAACTTTAGTTACCATCCCAAAATGAATCCCTGAGATGAAAAAAGTTGATTTCGGAGCATGATTTTTGAACAGGAGCTTCAACGGTTTTGGGGCATATGAGAAATTCCCTAAGCCCCGGACCCATCGATTTTGGTCAAAAATGAAAATTTTAAAAGTGCCCCTATTTCTGCTTTAAATTCTAGTTACCATCCCAAAATGAATCCCTGAGATGAAAAAAGTTGATTTCGGAGCATGATTTTTGAACAGGAGCTTCAACGGTTTTGGGGCATATGAGAAATTCCCTAAGCCCCGGACCCATCGATTTAGGTCAAAAATGAAAATTTTAAAAGTGCCCCAATTTCTGCTTTAAACTTTAGTTACCATCCCAAAATGAATCCCTGAGATGAAAAAAGTTGATTTCGGAGCATGATTTTTGAACAGGAGCTTCAACGGTTTTGGGGCATATGAGAAATTCCCTAAGCCCCGGACCCATCGATTTTGGTCAAAAATGAAAATTTTAAAAGTGCCCCTATTTCTGCTTTAAACTTTAGTTACCATCCCAAAATGAATCCCTGAGATGAAAAAAGTTGATTTCGGAGCATGATTTTTGAACAGGAGCTTCAACGGTTTTGTGGCATATGAGAAATTCCCTAAGCCCCGGACCCATCGATTTTGGTCAAAAATGAAAATTTTAAAAGTGCCCCTATTTCTGCTTTAAACTTTAGTTACCATCCCAAAATGAATCCCTGAGATGAAAAAAGTTGATTTCAGAGCATGATTTTTGAACAGGAGCTTCAACGGTTTTGGGGCATATGAGAAATTCCCTAAGCCCCGGACCCATCGATTTTGGTCAAAAATGAAAATTTTAAAAGTGCCCCTATTTCTGCTCTAAACTTTAGTTACCATCCCAAAATGAATCCCTGAGATGAAAAAAGTTGATTTCGGAGCATGATTTTTGAACAGGAGCTTCAACGGTTTTGGGGCATATGAGAAATTCCCTAAGCCCCGGACCCATCGATTTTGGTCAAAAATGAAAATTTTAAAAGTGCCCCTATTTCTGCTTTAAACTTTAGTTACCATCTCAAAATGAATCCCTGAGATGAAAAAAGTTGATTTCAGAGCATTATTTTTGAACAGGAGCTTCAACGGTTTTGTGGCATATGAAAAATTCCCTAAGCCCCGGACCCATCGATTTTGGTCAAAAATGAAAATTTTAAAAGTGCCCCTATTTCTGCTTTAAACTTTAGTTACCATCCCAAAATGAATCCCTGAGATGAAAAAAGTTGATTTCGGAGCATGATTTTTGAACAGGAGCTTCAACGGTTTTGGGGCATATGAGAAATTCCCTAAGCCCCAGACCCATCGATTTTGGTCAAAAATGAAAATTTTAAAAGTGCCCCTATTTCTGCTTTAAACTTTAGTTACCATCCCAAAATGAATCCCTGAGATGAAAAAAGTTGATTTCGGAGCATGATTTTTGAACAGGAGATTCAACGGTTTTGGGGCATATGAGAAATTCCCTAAGTCCCGGACCCATCGATTTTGGTCAAAAATGAAAATTTTAAAAGTGCCCCTATTTCTGCTTTAAACTTTAGTTACCATCCCAAAATGAATCCCTGAGATGAAAAAAGTTGATTTCGGAGCATGATTTTTGAACAGGAGCTTCAACGGTTTTGGGGCATATGAGAAATTCCCTAAGCCCCGGACCCATCGATTTTGGTCAAAAATGAAATTTTTAAAAGTGCCCCTATTTCTGCTTTAAACTTTAGTTACCATCCCAAAATGAATCCCTGAGATGAAAATAGTTGATTTTGGAGCATGATTTTTGAACAGGAGCTTCAACGGTTTTGTGGCATATGAGAAATTCCCTAAGCCCAGGACCCATCGATTTTGGTCTAAAATGAACATTTTAAAAGTGCCCCTATTTCTGCTTTAAACTTTAGTTACCATCCCAAAATGAATCCCTGAGATGAAAAAAGTTGATTTCAGAGCATGATTTTTGAACAGTAGCTTCAACGGTGTTGTGGCATATGAGAAATTCCCTAAGCCCCGGACCCATCGATTTTTGTCAAAAATGAAAATTTTAAAAGTGCCCCTATTTCTGCTTTAAACTTTAGTTACCATCCCGAAATGAATCCCTGAGATGAAAAAAGTTGATTTCGGAGCATGATTTTTGAACAGGAGATTCAACGGTTTTGGGGCATATGAGAAATTCCCTAAGTCCCGGACCCATCGATTTTGGTCAAAAATGAAAATTTTAAAAGTGCCCCTATTTCTGCTTTAAACTTTAGTTACCATCCCAAAATGAATCCCTGAGATGAAAAAAGTTGATTTCGGAGCATGATTTTTGAACAGGAGCTTCAACGGTTTTGGGGCATATGAGAAATTCCCTAAGCCCCGGACCCATAGATTTTGGTCAAAAATGAAAATTTTAAAAGTGCCCCTATTTCTGCTTTAAACTTTAGTTACCATCCCAAAATGAATCCCTGAGATGAAAAAAGTTGATTTCGGAGCATGATTTTTGAACAGGAGCTTCAACGGTTTTGGGGCATATGAGAAATTCCCTAAGCCCCGGACCCATCGATTTAGGTCAAAAATGAAAATTTAAAAGTGCCCCAATTTCTGCTTTAAACTTTAGTTACCATCCCAAAATGAATCCCTGAAATGAAAAAAGTTGATTTCGGAGCATGATTTTTGAACAGGAGCTTCAACGGTTTTGGGGCATATGAGAAATTCCCTAAGCCCCGGACCCATCGATTTTGGTCAAAAATGAAAATTTTAAAAGTGCCCCTATTTCTGCTTTAAACTTTAGTTACCATCCCAAAATGAATCCCTGAGATGAAAAAAGTTGATTTCGGAGCATGATTTTTGAACAGGAGCTTCAACGGTTTTGTGGCATATGAGAAATTCCCTAAGCCCCGGACCCATCAATTTTGGTCAAAAATGAAAATTTTAAAAGTGCCCCTATTTCTGCTTTAAACTTTAGTTACCATCCCAAAATGAATCCCTGAGATGAAAAAAGTTGATTTCGGAGCATGATTTTTGAACAGGAGCTTCAACGGTTTTGGGGCATATGAGAAATTCCCTAAGCCCAGGACCCATCGATTTTGGTCTAAAATTAAAATTTTAAAAGTGCCCCTATTTCTGCTTTAAACTTTAGTTACCATCCCAAAATGAATCCCTGAGATGAAAAAAGTTGATTTCAGAGCATGATTTTTGAACAGGAGCTTCAACGGTTTTGTGGCATATGAGAAATTCCCTAAGCCCCGGACCCATCGATTTTTGTCAAAAATGAAAATTTTAAAAGTGCCCCTATTTCTGCTTTAAACTTTAGTTACCATCCCAAAATGAATCCCTGAGATGAAAAAAGTTGATTTCGGAGCATGATGTTTGAACAGGAGCTTCAACGGTTTTGGGGCATATGAGAAATTCCCTAAGCCCTGGACCCATCGATTTTGGTCAAAAATGAAAATTTTAAAAGTGCCCCTATTTCTGCTTTAAACTTTAGTTACCATCCCAAAATGAATCCCTGAGATGAAAAAAGTTGATTTCGGAGCATGATTTTTGAACAGGAGCTTCAACGGTTTTGGGGCATATGAGAAATTCCCTAAGCCCCGGACCCATCGATTTTGGTCAAAAATGAAAATTTAAAAGTGCCCCTATTTCTGCTTTAAACTTTAGTTACCATCCCAAAATGAATCCCTGAGATTAAAAAAGTTGATTTCGGAGCATGATTTTTGAACAGGAGCTTCAATGGTTTTGGGGCATATGAGAAATTCCCTAAGCCCCGGAACCATCGATTTTGGTCAAAAATGAAAATTTTAAAAGTGCCCCTATTTCTGCTTTAAACTTTAGTTACCATCCCAAAATGAATCCCTGAGATGAAAAAAGTTGATTTCAGAGCATGATTTTTGAACAGGAGCTTCAACGGTTTTGTGGCATATGAGAAATTCCCTAAGCCCCGGACCCATCGATTTTGGTCAAAAATGAAAATTTTAAAAGTGCCCCTATTTCTGCTTTAAACTTTAGTTACCATCCCAAAATGAATCCCTGAGATGAAAAAAGTTGATTTCGGAGCATGATTTTTGAACAGGAGCTTCAACGGTTTTGGGGCATATGAGAAATTCCCTAAGCCCCGGACCCATCGATTTTGGTCAAAAATGAAAATTTTAAAAGTGCCCCTATTTCTGCTTTAAATTTTAGTTACCATCCCAAAATGAATCCCTGAGATGAAAAAAGTTGATTTCGGAGCATGATTTTTGAACAGGAGCTTCAACGGTTTTGGGGCATATGAGAAATTCCCTAAGCCCCGGACCCATCGATTTAGGTCAAAAATGAAAATTTTAAAAGTGCCCCAATTTCTGCTTTAAACTTTAGTTACCATCCCAAAATGAATCCCTGAGATGAAAAAAGTTGATTTCGGAGCATGATTTTTGAACAGGAGCTTCAACGGTTTTGGGGCATATGAGAAATTCCCTAAGCCCCGGACCCATCGATTTTGGTCAAAAATGAAAATTTTAAAAGTGCCCCTATTTCTGCTTTAAACTTTAGTTACCATCCCAAAATGAATCCCTGAGATGAAAAAAGTTGATTTCGGAGCATGATTTTTGAACAGGAGCTTCAACGGTTTTGTGGCATATGAGAAATTCCCTAAGCCCCGGACCCATCGATTTTGGTCAAAAATGAAAATTTTAAAAGTGCCCCTATTTCTGCTTTAAACTTTAGTTACCATCCCAAAATGAATCCCTGAGATGAAAAAAGTTGATTTCAGAGCATGATTTTTGAACAGGAGCTTCAACGGTTTTGGGGCATATGAGAAATTCCCTAAGCCCCGGACCCATCGATTTTGGTCAAAAATGAAAATTTTAAAAGTGCCCCTATTTCTGCTCTAAACTTTAGTTACCATCCCAAAATGAATCCCTGAGATGAAAAAAGTTGATTTCGGAGCATGATTTTTGAACAGGAGCTTCAACGGTTTTGGGGCATATGAGAAATTCCCTAAGCCCCGGACCCATCGATTTTGGTCAAAAATGAAAATTTTAAAAGTGCCCCTATTTCTGCTTTAAACTTTAGTTACCATCTCAAAATGAATCCCTGAGATGAAAAAAGTTGATTTCAGAGCATTATTTTTGAACAGGAGCTTCAACGGTTTTGTGGCATATGAAAAATTCCCTAAGCCCCGGACCCATCGATTTTGGTCAAAAATGAAAATTTTAAAAGTGCCCCTATTTCTGCTTTAAACTTTAGTTACCATCCCAAAATGAATCCCTGAGATGAAAAAAGTTGATTTCGGAGCATGATTTTTGAACAGGAGCTTCAACGGTTTTGGGGCATATGAGAAATTCCCTAAGCCCCAGACCCATCGATTTTGGTCAAAAATGAAAATTTTAAAAGTGCCCCTATTTCTGCTTTAAACTTTAGTTACCATCCCAAAATGAATCCCTGAGATGAAAAAAGTTGATTTCGGAGCATGATTTTTGAACAGGAGCTTCAACGGTTTTGGGGCATATGAGAAATTCCCTAAGCCCCGGACCCATCGATTTTGGTCAAAAATGAAATTTTTAAAAGTGCCCCTATTTCTGCTTTAAACTTTAGTTACCATCCCAAAATGAATCCCTGAGATGAAAATAGTTGATTTTGGAGCATGATTTTTGAACAGGAGCTTCAACGGTTTTGTGGCATATGAGAAATTCCCTAAGCCCAGGACCCATCGATTTTGGTCTAAAATGAACATTTTAAAAGTGCCCCTATTTCTGCTTTAAACTTTAGTTACCATCCCAAAATGAATCCCTGAGATGAAAAAAGTTGATTTCAGAGCATGATTTTTGAACAGTAGCTTCAACGGTGTTGTGGCATATGAGAAATTCCCTAAGCCCCGGACCCATCGATTTTTGTCAAAAATGAAAATTTTAAAAGTGCCCCTATTTCTGCTTTAAACTTTAGTTACCATCCCGAAATGAATCCCTGAGATGAAAAAAGTTGATTTCGGAGCATGATTTTTGAACAGGAGATTCAACGGTTTTGGGGCATATGAGAAATTCCCTAAGCCCCGGACCCATCGATTTAGGTCAAAAATGAAAATTTTAAAAGTGCCCCAATTTCTGCTTTAAACTTTAGTTACCATCCCAAAATGAATCCCTGAGATGAAAAAAGTTGATTTTGGAGCATGATTTTTGAACAGGAGCTTCAACGGTTTTGGGGCATATGAGAAATTCCCTAAGCCCCGGACCCATCGATTTTGGTCAAAAATGAAAATTTTAAAAGTGCCCCTATTTCTGCTTTAAACTTTAGTTACCATCCCAAAATGAATCCCTGAGATGAAAAAAGTTGATTTCGGAGCATGATTTTTGAACAGGAGCTTCAACGGTTTTGGGGCATATGAGAAATTCCCTAAGCCCCGGACCCATCGATTTAGGTCAAAAATGAAAATTTTAAAAGTGCCCCAATTTCTGCTTTAAACTTTAGTTACCATCCCAAAATGAATCCCTGAGATGAAAAAAGTTGATTTCGGAGCATGATTTTTGAACAGGAGCTTCAACGGTTTTGTGGCATATGAGAAATTCCCTAAGCCCCGGACCCATCGATTTTGGTCAAAAATGAAAATTTTAAAAGTGCCCCTATTTCTGCTTTAAACTTTAGTTACCATCCCAAAATGAATCCCTGAGATGAAAAAAGTTGATTTCAGAGCATGATTTTTGAACAGGAGCTTCAACGGTTTTGGGGCATATGAGAAATTCCCTAAGCCCCGGACCCATCGATTTTGGTCAAAAATGAAAATTTTAAAAGTGCCCCTATTTCTGCTTTAAACTTTAGTTACCATCCCAAAATGAATCCCTGAGATGAAAAAAGTTGATTTCGGAGCATGATTTTTGAACAGGAGCTTCAACGGTTTTGTGGCATATGAGAAATTCCCTAAGCCCCGGACCCATTGATTTTGGTCAAAAATGAAAATTTTAAAAGTGCCCCTATTTCTGCTTTAAACTTTAGTTACCATCCCAAAATGAATCCCTGAGATGAAAAAAGTTGATTTCAGAGCATGATTTTTGAACAGGAGCTTCAACGGTTTTGGGGCATATGAGAAATTCCCTAAGCCCCGGACCCATCGATTTTGGTCAAAAATGAAAATTTAAAAGTGCCCCTATTTCTGCTTTAAACTTTAGTTACCATCCCAAAATGAATCCCTGAGATTAAAAAAGTTGATTTCGGAGCATGATTTTTGAACAGGAGCTTCAATGGTTTTGGGGCATATGAGAAATTCCCTAAGCCCCGGAACCATCGATTTTGGTCAAAAATGAAAATTTTAAAAGTGCCCCTATTTCTGCTTTAAACTTTAGTTACCATCCCAAAATGAATCCCTGAGATGAAAAAAGTTGATTTCAGAGCATGATTTTTGAACAGGAGCTTCAACGGTTTTGTGGCATATGAGAAATTCCCTAAGCCCCGGACCCATCGATTTTGGTCAAAAATGAAAATTTTAAAAGTGCCCCTATTTCTGCTTTAAACTTTAGTTACCATCCCAAAATGAATCCCTGAGATGAAAAAAGTTGATTTCGGAGCATGATTTTTGAACAGGAGCTTCAACGGTTTTGGGGCATATGAGAAATTCCCTAAGCCCCGGACCCATCGATTTTGGTCAAAAATGAAAATTTTAAAAGTGCCCCTATTTCTGCTCTAAACTTTAGTTACCATCCCAAAATGAATCCCTGAGATGAAAAAAGTTGATTTCGGAGCATGATTTTTGAACAGGAGCTTCAACGGTTTTGGGGCATATGAGAAATTCCCTAAGCCCCGGACCCATCGATTTTGGTCAAAAATGAAAATTTTAAAAGTGCCCCTATTTCTGCTTTAAACTTTAGTTACCATCTCAAAATGAATCCCTGAGATGAAAAAAGTTGATTTCAGAGCATTATTTTTGAACAGGAGCTTCAACGGTTTTGTGGCATATGAAAAATTCCCTAAGCCCCGGACCTGTCGATTTTGGTCAAAAATGAAAATTTCAAAAGTGCCCCAATTTCTGCTTTAAACTTTAGGTACTATCCCAAAATGTATCACTAAGGTGACAGAAGTTGATTTCTGAGCATCATTTTTGAACAGGAGCTTCAACCGTTTTGTGGCATATGAGAAATTCCCTAAGCCCCGGACCTGTCGATTTTGGTCAAAAATGAAAATTTCAAAAGTGCCCCAATTTCTGCTTTAAACTTTAGGTACTATCCCAAAATGTATCACTAAGGTGACAGAAGTTGATTTCTGAGCATCATTTTTGAACAGGAGCTTCAACCGTTTTGTGGCATATGAGAAATTCCCTAAGCCCCGGACCTGTCGATTTTGGTCAAAAATGAAAATTTCAAAAGTGCCCCAATTTCTGCTTTAAACTTTAGGTACTATCCCAAAATGTATCACTAAGGTGACAGAAGTTGATTTCGGCGCATCATTTTTGAACGGTAGCTTGAACCGTTTTGTGGCATATGAGAAATTCCCTAAGCCCCGGACCTGTCGATTTTGGTCAAAAATGAAAATTTCAAAAGTGCCCCAATTTCTGCTTTAAACTTTAGGTACTATCCCAAAATGTATCACTAAGGTGACAGAAGTTGATTTCAGAGCATCATTTTTGAACAGGAGCTTCAACCGTTTAGTGGCATATGAGAAATTCCCTAAGCCCCGGACCTGTCGATTTTGGTCAAAAATGAAAATTTCAAAAGTGCCCCATTTCTGCTTTAAACTTTAGGTACTATCCCAAAATGTATCACTAAGGTGACAGAAGTTGATTTCAGAGCATCATTTTTGAACAGGAGCTTCAACCGTTTAGTGGCATATGAGAAATTCCCTAAGCCCCGGACCTGTCGATTTTGGTCAAAAATGAAAATTTCAAAAGTGCCCCAATTTCTGCTTTAAACTTTAGGTACTATCCCAAAATGTATCACTAAGGTGACAGAAGTTGATTTCAGAGCATCATTTTTGAACAGGAGCTTCAACTGTTTTGTGGCATATGAGAAATTCCCTAAGCCCCGGACCTGTCGATTTTGGTCAAAAATGAAAATTTCAAAAGTGCCCCAATTTCTGCTTTAAACTTTAGGTACTATCCCAAAATGTATCACTAAGGTGACAGAAGTTGATTTCGGCGCATCATTTTTGAACAGGAGCTTCAACCGTTTAGTGGCATATGAGAAATTCCCTAAGCCCCGGACCTGTCGATTTTGGTCAAAAATTAAAATTTCAAAAGTACCCCAATTTCTGCTTTAAACTTTAGGTACTATCCCAAAATGTATCACTAAGGTGACAGAAGTTGATTTCGGAGCATTATTTTTGAAAATGAGCTTCAACCGTTTTGTGGCATATGAGAAATTCCCTAAGCCCCGGACCTGTCGATTTTGGTCAAAAATTAAAATTTCAAAAGTGCCCCAATTTCTGCTTTAAACTTTAGGTACTATCCCAAAATGTATCACTAAGGTGACAGAAGTTGATTTCAGAGCATCATTTTTGAACAGGAGCTTCAACTGTTTTGTGGCATATGAGAAATTCCCTAAGCCCCGGACCTGTCGATTTTGGTCAAAAATGAAAATTTCAAAAGTGCCCCAATTTCTGCTTTAAACTTTAGGTACTATCCCAAAATGTATCACTAAGGTGACAGAAGTTGATTTCGGCGCATCATTTTTGAACAGGAGCTTCAACCGTTTAGTGGCATATGAGAAATTCCCTAAGCCCCGGACCTGTCGATTTTGGTCAAAAATTAAAATTTCAAAAGTACCCCAATTTCTGCTTTAAACTTTAGGTACTATCCCAAAATGTATCACTAAGGTGACAGAAGTTGATTTCGGAGCATTATTTTTGAAAATGAGCTTCAACCGTTTTGTGGCATATGAGAAATTCCCTAAGCCCCGGACCTGTCGATTTTGGTCAAAAATTAAAATTTCAAAAGTGCCCCAATTTCTGCTTTAAACTTTAGGTACTATCCCAAAATGTATCACTAAGGTGACAGAAGTTGATTTCAGAGCATCATTTTTGAACAGGAGCTTCAACCGTTTTGTGGCATATGAGAAATTCCCTAAGCCCCGGACCTGTCGATTTTGGTCAAAAATGAAAATTTCAAAAGTGCCCCAATTTCTACTTTAAACTTTAGGTACTATCCCAAAATGTATCACTAAGGTGACAGAAGTTGATTTTGGAGCATCATTTTTGAAAATGAGCTTCAACCGTTTTGTGGCATATGAGAAATTCCCTAAGCCCCGGACCTGTCAATTTTGGTCAAAAATGAAAATTTCAAAAGTGCCCCAATTTCGGCTTTAAACTTTAGGTACTATCCCAAAATGTATCACTAAGGTGACAGAAGTTGATTTCAGAGCATCATTTTTGAACAGGAGCTTCAACCGTTTAGTGGCATATGAGAAATTCCCTAAGCCGCGGACCTGTCGATTTTGGTCAAAAATGAAAATTTCAAAAGTGCCCCAATTTCTGCTTTAAACTTTAGGTACTATCCCAAAATGTATCACTAAGGTGACAGAAGTTGATTTCGGAGCATCATTTTTGAAAATGAGCTTCAACCGTTTTGTGGCATATGAGAAATTCCCTAAGCCCCGGACCTGTCGATTTTGGTCAAAAATGAAAATTTCAAAAGTGCCCCATTTCTGCTTTAAACTTTAGGTACTATCCCAAAATGTATCACTAAGGTGACAGAAGTTGATTTTGGAGCATCATTTTTGAACAGGAGCTTCAACTGTTTTGTGGCATATGAGAAATTCCCTAAGCCCCGGACCTGTCGATTTTGGTCAAAAATGAAAATTTCAAAAGTGCCCCAATTTCTGCTTTAAACTTTAGGTACTATCCCAAAATGTATCACTAAGGTGACAGAAGTTGATTTCTGAGCATCATTTTTGAACAGAAGCTTCAACCGTTTTGTGGCATATGAGAAATTCCCTAAGCCCCGGACCTGTCGATTTTGGTCAAAAATGAAAATTTCAAAAGTGCCCCAATTTCTGCTTTAAACTTTAGGTACTATCCCAAAATGTATCACTAAGGTGACAGAAGTTGATTTCGGCGCATCATTTTTGAACAGTAGCTTGAACCGTTTTGTGGCATATGAGAAATTCCCTAAGCCCCGGACCTGTCGATTTTGGTCAAAAATGAAAATTTCAAAAGTGCCCCAATTTCTGCTTTAAACTTTAGGTACTATCCCAAAATGTATCACTAAGGTGACAGAAGTTGATTTCAGAGCATCATTTTTGAACAGGAGCTTCAACCGTTTAGTGGCATATGAGAAATTCCCTAAGCCCCGGACCTGTCGATTTTGGTCAAAAATTAAAATTTCAAAAGTGCCCCAATTTCTGCTTTAAACTTTAGGTACTATCCCAAAATGTATCACTAAGGTGACAGAAGTTGATTTCGGAGCATCATTTTTGAAAATGAGCTTCAACCGTTTTGTGGCATATGAGAAATTCCCTAAGCCCCGGACCTGTCGATTTTGGTCAAAAATTAAAATTTCAAAAGTGCCCCAATTTCTGCTTTAAACTTTAGGTACTATCCCAAAATGTATCACTAAGGTGACAGAAGTTGATTTCAGAGCATAATTTTTGAACAGGAGCTTCAACCGTTTTGTGGCATATGAGAAATTCCCTAAGCCCCGGACCTGTCGATTTTGGTCAAAAATGAAAATTTCAAAAGTGCCCCATTTCTGCTTTAAACTTTAGGTACTATCCCAAAATGTATCACTAAGGTGACAGAAGTTGATTTCGGAGCATCATTTTTGAACAGGAGCTTCAACCGTTTTGTGGCATATGAGAAATTCCCTAAGCCTCGGACCTGTCGATTTTGGTCAAAAATGAAAATTTCAAAAGTGCCCCAATTTCTGCTTTAAACTTTAGGTACTATCCCAAAATGTATCACTAAGGTGACAGAAGTTGATTTCAGAGCATCATTTTTGAACAGGAGCTTCAACCGTTTAGTGGCATATGAGAAATTCCCTAAGCCCCGGACCTGTCGATTTTGGTCAAAAATGAAAATTTCAAAAGTGCCCCAATTTCTGCTTTAAACTTTAGGTACTATCCCAAAATGTATCACTAAGGTGACAGAAGTTGATTTCGGAGCATCATTTTTGAAAATGAGCTTCAACCGTTTTGTGGCATATGAGAAATTCCCTAAGCCCCGGACCTGTCGATTTTGGTCAAAAATGAAAATTTCAAAAGTGCCCCATTTCTGCTTTAAACTTTAGGTACTATCCCAAAATGTATCACTAAGGTGACAGAAGTTGATTTTGGAGCATCATTTTTGAACATGAGCTTCTACTGTTTTGTGGCATATGAGAAATTCCCTAAGCCCCGGACCTGTCGATTTTGGTCAAAAATGAAAATTTCAAAAGTGCCCCAATTTCTGCTTTAAACTTTAGGTACTATCCCAAAATGTATCACTAAGGTGACAGAAGTTGATTTCGGAGCATCATTTTTGAACAGGAGCTTCAACCGTTTTGTGGCATATGAGAAATTCCCTAAGCCCCGGACCTGTCGATTTTGGTCAAAAATGAAAATTTCAAAAGTGCCCCATTTCTGCTTTAAACTTTAGGTACTATCCCAAAATGTATCACTAAGGTGACAGAAGTTGATTTTGGAGCATCATTTTTGAACAGTAGCTTCAACCGTTTTGTGGCATATGAGAAATACCCTAAGCCCCGGACCTGTCGATTTTGGTCAAAAATGAAAATTTCAAAAGTGCCCCAATTTCTGCTTTAAACTTTAGGTACTATCCCAAAATGTATCACTAAGGTGACAGAAGTTGATTTCTGAGCATCGTTTTTGAACAGGAGCTTCAACCATTTTGTGGCATATGAGAAATTCCCTAAGCCCCGGACCTGTCGATTTTGGTCAAAAATGAAAATTTCAAAAGTGCCCCAATTTCTGCTTTAAACTTTAGGTACTATCCCAAAATGTATCACTAAGGTGACAGAAGTTGATTTCGGAGCATCATTTTTGAACAGGAGCTTCAACCGTTTAGTGGCATATGAGAAATTCCCTAAGCCCCGGACCTGTCGATTTTGGTCAAAAATGAAAATTTAAAAAGTGCCCCAATTTCTGCTTTAAACTTTAGGTACTATCCCAAAATGTATCACTAAGGTGACAGAAGTTGATTTCGGAGCATCATTTTTGAACAGGAGCTTCCACCGTTTTGTGGCATATGAGAAATTCCCTAAGCCCCGGACCTGTCGATTTTGGTCAAAAATGAAAATTTAAAAAGTGCCCCAATTTCTGCTTTAAACTTTAGGTACTATCCCAAAATGTATCACTAAGGTGACAGAAGTTGATTTCGGAGCATCATTTTTGAACAGGAGCTTCCACCGTTTTGTGGCATATGAGAAATTCCCTAAGCCCCGGACCTGTCGATTTTGGTCAAAAATGAAAATTTCAAAAGTGCCCCAATTTCTGCTTTAAACTTTAGGTACTATCCCAAAATGTATCACTAAGGTGACAGAAGTTGATTTCGGAGCATCATTTTTGAAAATGAGATTCAACCGTTTTGTGGCATATGAGAAATTCCCTAAGCCCCGGACCTGTCGATTTTGGTCAAAAATGAAAATTTCAAAAGTGCCCCAATTTCTGCTTTAAACTTTAGGTACTATCCCAAAATGTATCACTAAGGTGACAGAAGTTGATTTCAGAGCATCATTTTTGAACAGGAGCTTCAACCGTTTAGTGGCATATGAGAAATTCCCTAAGCCCCGGACCTGTCGATTTTGGTCAAAAATGAAAATTTCAAAAGTGCCACATTTCTGCTTTAAACTTTAGGTACTATCCCAAAATGTATCACTAAGGTGACAGAAGTTGATTTTGGAGCATCATTTTTGAACAGGAGCTTCAACTGTTTTGTGGCATATGAGAAATTCCCTAAGCCCCGGACCTGTCGATTTTGGTCAAAAATGAAAATTTCAAAAGTGCCCCAATTTCTGCTTTAAACTTTAGGTACTATCCCAAAATGTATCACTAAGGTGACAGAAGTTGATTTCGGAGCATCATTTTTGAAAATGAGCTTCAACCGTTTTGTGGCATATGAGAAATTCCCTAAGCCCCGGACCTGTCGATTTTGGTCAAAAATGAAAATTTCAAAAGTGCCCCAATTTCTGCTTTAAACTTTAGGTACTATCCCAAAATGTATCACTAAGGTGACAGAAGTTGATTTCAGAGCATCATTTTTGAACAGGAGCTTCAACCGTTTAGTGGCATATGAGAAATTCCCTAAGCCCCGGACCTGTCGATTTTGGTCAAAAATGAAAATTTCAAAAGTGCCCCAATTTCTGCTTTAAACTTTAGGTACTATCCCAAAATGTATCACTAAGGTGACAGAAGTTGATTTCGGCGCATCATTTTTGAACAGGAGCTTCAACCGTTTTGTGGCATATGAGAAATTCCCTAAGCCCCGGACCTGTCGATTTTGGTCAAAAATGAAAATTTCAAAAGTGCCCCAATTTCTGCTTTAAACTTTAGGTACTATCCCAAAATGTATCACTAAGGTGACAGAAGTTGATTTCGGAGCATCATTTTTGAAAATGAGCTTCAACCGTTTTGTGGCATATGAGAAATTCCCTAAGCCCCGGACCTGTCGATTTTGGTCAAAAATTAAAATTTCAAAAGTGCCCCATTTCTGCTTTAAACTTTAGGTACTATCCCAAAATGTATCACTAAGGTGACAGAAGTTGATTTTGGAGCATCATTTTTGAACAGGAGCTTCAACTGTTTTGTGGCATATGAGAAATTCCCTAAGCCCCGGACCTGTCGATTTTGGTCAAAAATGAAAATTTCAAAAGTGCCCCAATTTCTGCTTTAAACTTTAGGTACTATCCCAAAATGTATCACTAAGGTGACAGAAGTTGATTTCGGAGCATCATTTTTGAACAGGAGCTTCAACCGTTTTGTGGCATATGAGAAATTCCCTAAGCCCCGGACCTGTCGATTTTGGTCAAAAATGAAAATTTCAAAAGTGCCCCAATTTCTGCTTTAAACTTTAGGTACTATCCCAAAATGTATCACTAAGGTGATAGAAGTTGATTTCGGAGCATCATTTTTGAACAGGAGCTTCCACCGTTTTGTGGCATATGAGAAATTCCCTAAGCCCCGGACCTGTCAATTTTGGTCAAAAAAGAAAATTTCAAAAGTGCCCCAATTTCTGCTTTAAACTTTAGGTACTATCCCAAAATGTATCACTAAGGTGACAGAAGTTGATTTCGGAGCATCATTTTTGAACAGGAGCTTCCACCGTTTTGTGGCATATGAGAAATTCCCTAAGCCCCGGACCTGTCGATTTTGGTCAAAAATGAAAATTTCAAAAGTGCCCCAATTTCTGCTTTAAACTTTATGTGCTATCCCAAAATGTATCACTAAGGTGACAGAAGTTGATTTCAGAGCATCATTTTTGAACAGGAGCTTCAACCGTTTAGTGGCATATGAGAAATTCCCTAAGCCCCGGACCTGTCGATTTTGGTCAAAAATGAAAATTTCAAAAGTGCCCCAATTTCTGCTTTAAACTTTAGGTACTATCCCAAAATGTATCACTAAGGTGACAGAAGTTGATTTCGGAGCATCATTTTTGAACAGGAGCTTCAACCGTTTTGTGGCATATGAGAAATTCCCTAAGCCCCGGACCTGTCGATTTTGGTCAAAAATGAAAATTTCAAAAGTGCCCCAATTTCTGCTTTAAACTTTAGGTACTATCCCAAAATGTATCACTAAGGTGACAGAAGTTGATTTCAGAGCATCATTTTTGAACAGGAGCTTCAACCGTTTAGTGGCATATGAGAAATTCCCTAAGCCCCGGACCTGTCGATTTTGGTCAAAAATGAAAATTTCAAAAGTGCCCCAATTTCTGCTTTAAACTTTAGGTACTATCCCAAAATGTATCACTAAGGTGACAGAAGTTGATTTCGGAGCATCATTTTTGAAAATGAGCTTCAACCGTTTTGTGGCATATGGGAAATTCCCTAAGCCCCGGACCTGTCGATTTTGGTCAAAAATGAAAATTTCAAAAGTGCCCCAATTTCTGCTTTAAACTTTAGGTACTAACCCAAAATGTATCACTAAGGTGACAGAAGTTGATTTCAGAGCATCATTTTTGGACAGGAGCTTCAACCGTTTAGTGGCATATGAGAAATTCCCTAAGCCCCGGACCTGTCGATTTTGGTCAAAAATGAAAATTTCAAAAGTGCCCCATTTTCTGCTTTAAACTTTAGGTACTATTCCAAAATGTATCACTAAGGTGACAGAAGTTGATTTCGGAGCATCATTTTTGAAAATGAGCTTCAACCGTTTTGTGGCATATGAGAAATTCCCTAAGCCCCGGACCTGTCGATTTTGGTCAAAAATGAAAATTTCATAAGTGCCCCATTTCTGCTTTAAAGTTTAGGTACTATCCCAAAATGTATCACTAAGGTGACAGAAGTTGATTTTGGAGCATCATTTTTGAACAGGAGCTTCAACTGTTTTGTGGCATATGAGAAATTCCCTAAGCCCCGGACCTGTCGATTTTGGTCAAAAATGAAAATTTCAAAAGTGCCCCAATTTCTGCTTTAAACTTTATGTGCTATCCCAAAATGTATCACTAAGGTGACAGAAGTTGATTTCAGAGCATCATTTTTGAACAGGAGCTTCAACCGTTTTGTGGCATATGAGAAATTCCCTAAGCCCCGGACCTGTCGATTTTGGTCAAAAATGAAAATTTCAAAAGTGCCCCAATTTCTGCTTTAAACTTTAGGTACTATCCCAAAATGTATCACTAAGGTGACAGAAGTTGATTTCGGAGCATCATTTTTGAAAATGAGCTTCAACCGTTTTGTGGCATATGAGAAATTCCCTAAGCCCCGGACCTGTCGATTTTGGTCAAAAATGAAAATTTCATAAGTGCCCCATTTCTGCTTTAAACTTTAGGTACTATCCCAAAATGTATCACTAAGGTGACAGAAGTTGATTTTGGAGCATCATTTTTGAACAGGAGCTTCAACTGTTTTGTGGCATATGAGAAATTCCCTAAGCCCCGGACCTGTCGATTTTGGTCAAAAATGAAAATTTCAAAAGTGCCCCAATTTCTGCTTTAAACTTTAGGTACTATCCCAAAATGTATCACTAAGGTGACAGAAGTTGATTTCGGAGCATCATTTTTGAAAATGAGCTTCAACCGTTTTGTGGCATATGAGAAATTCCCTAAGCCCCGGACCTGTCGATTTTGGTCAAAAATGAAAATTTCAAAAGTGCCCCAATTTCTGCTTTAAACTTTAGGTACTATCCCAAAATGTATCACTAAGGTGACAGAAGTTGATTTCAGAGCATCATTTTTGAACAGGAGCTTCAACCGTTTAGTGGCATATGAGAAATTCCCTAAGCCCCGGACCTGTCGATTTTCGTCAAAAATGAAAATTTCAAAAGTGCCCCAATTTCTGCTTTAAACTTTAGGTACTATCCCAAAATGTATCACTAAGGTGACAGAAGTTGATTTTGGCGCATCATTTTTGAACAGGGGCTTCAACCGTTTTGTGGCATATGAGAAATTCCCTAAGCCCCGGACCTGTCGATTTTGGTCAAAAATGAAAATTTCAAAAGTGCCCCAATTTCTGCTTTAAACTTTAGGTACTATCCCAAAATGTATCACTAAGGTGACAGAAGTTGATTTCGGAGCATCATTTTTGAAAATTAGCTTCAACCGTTTTGTGGCATATGAGAAATTCCCCAAGCCCCGGACCTGTCGATTTTGGTCAAAAATGAAAATTTCAAAAGTGCCCCAATTTCTGCTTTAAACTTTAGGTACTATCCCAAAATGTATCACTAAGGTGACAGAAGTTGATTTCGGAGCATCATTTTTGAACAGGAGCTTCAACCGTTTTGTGGCATATGAGAAATTCCCTAAGCCCCGGACCTGTCGATTTTGGTCAAAAATGAAAATTTCAAAAGTGCCCCAATTTCTGCTTTAAACTTTAGGTACTATCCCAAAATGTATCACTAAGGTGACAGAAGTTGATTTCAGAGCATCATTTTTGAACAGGAGCTTCAACCGTTTAGTGGCATATGAGAAATTCCCTAAGCCCCGGACCTGTCGATTTTGGTCAAAAATGAAAATTTCAAAAGTGCCCCAATTTCTGCTTTAAACTTTAGGTACTATCCCAAAATGTATCACTAAGGTGACAGAAGTTGATTTCGGAGCATCATTTTTGAAAATGAGCTTCAACCGTTTTGTGGCATATGGGAAATTCCCTAAGCCCCGGACCTGTCGATTTTGGTCAAAAATGAAAATTTCAAAAGTGCCCCAATTTCTGCTTTAAACTTTAGGTACTAACCCAAAATGTATCACTAAGGTGACAGAAGTTGATTTCAGAGCATCATTTTTGGACAGGAGCTTCAACCGTTTAGTGGCATATGAGAAATTCCCTAAGCCCCGGACCTGTCGATTTTGGTCAAAAATGAAAATTTCAAAAGTGCCCCATTTTCTGCTTTAAACTTTAGGTACTATTCCAAAATGTATCACTAAGGTGACAGAAGTTGATTTCGGAGCATCATTTTTGAAAATGAGCTTCAACCGTTTTGTGGCATATGAGAAATTCCCTAAGCCCCGGACCTGTCGATTTTGGTCAAAAATGAAAATTTCATAAGTGCCCCATTTCTGCTTTAAAGTTTAGGTACTATCCCAAAATGTATCACTAAGGTGACAGAAGTTGATTTTGGAGCATCATTTTTGAACAGGAGCTTCAACTGTTTTGTGGCATATGAGAAATTCCCTAAGCCCCGGACCTGTCGATTTTGGTCAAAAATGAAAATTTCAAAAGTGCCCCAATTTCTGCTTTAAACTTTATGTGCTATCCCAAAATGTATCACTAAGGTGACAGAAGTTGATTTCAGAGCATCATTTTTGAACAGGAGCTTCAACCGTTTTGTGGCATATGAGAAATTCCCTAAGCCCCGGACCTGTCGATTTTGGTCAAAAATGAAAATTTCAAAAGTGCCCCAATTTCTGCTTTAAACTTTAGGTACTATCCCAAAATGTATCACTAAGGTGACAGAAGTTGATTTCGGAGCATCATTTTTGAAAATTAGCTTCAACCGTTTTGTGGCATATGAGAAATTCCCCAAGCCCCGGACCTGTCGATTTTGGTCAAAAATGAAAATTTCAAAAGTGCCCCATTTCTGCTTTAAACTTTAGGTACTATCCCAAAATGTATCACTAAGGTGACAGAAGTTGATTTTGGAGCATCATTTTTGAACAGGAGCTTCAACTGTTTTGTGGCATATGAGAAATTCCCTAAGCCCCGGACCTGTCGATTTTGGTCAAAAATGAAAATTTCAAAAGTGCCCCAATTTCTGCTTTAAACTTTAGGTACTATCCCAAAATGTATCACTAAGGTGACAGAAGTTGATTTCGGAGCATCATTTTTGAACAGGAGCATCAACCGTTTTGTGGCATATGAGAAATTCCCTAAGCCCCGGACCTGTCGATTTTGGTCAAAAATGAAAATTTCAAAAGTGCCCCAATTTCTGCTTTAAACTTTAGGTACTATCCCAAAATGTATCACTAAGGTGACAGAAGTTGATTTCGAAGCATCATTTTTGAACAGGAGCTTCAACCGTTTTGTGGCATATGAGAAATTCCCTAAGCCCCGGACCTGTCGATTTTGGTCAAAAATGAAAATTTCAAAAGTGCCCCAATTTCTGCTTTAAACTTTAGGTACTATCCCAAAATGTATCACTAAGGTGACAGAAGTTGATTTCAGAGCATCATTTTTGAACAGGAGCTTCAACCGTTTAGTGGCATATGAGAAATTCCCTAAGCCCCGGACCTGTCGATTTTGGTCAAAAATGAAAATTTCAAAAGTGCCCCAATTTCTGCTTTAAACTTTAGGTACTATCCCAAAATGTATCACTAAGGTGACAGAAGTTGATTTCGGAGCATCATTTTTGAAAATGAGCTTCAACCGTTTTGTGGCATATGAGAAATTCCCTAAGCCCCGGACCTGTCGATTTTGGTCAAAAATGAAAATTTCAAAAGTGCCCCAATTTCTGCTTTAAACTTTAGGTACTAACCCAAAATGTATCACTAAGGTGACAGAAGTTGATTTCAGAGCATCATTTTTGGACAGGAGCTTCAACCGTTTAGTGGCATATGAGAAATTCCCTAAGCCCCGGACCTGTCGATTTTGGTCAAAAATGAAAATTTCAAAAGTGCCCCAATTTCTGCTTTAAACTTTAGGTACTATTCCAAAATGTATCACTAAGGTGACAGAAGTTGATTTCAGAGCATCATTTTTGAACAGGAGCTTCAACCGTTTAGTGGCATATGAGAAATTCCCTAAGCCCCGGACCTGTCGATTTTGGTCAAAAATGAAAATTTCAAAAGTGCCCCAATTTCTGCTTTAAACTTTAGGTACTATCCCAAAATGTATCACTAAGGTGACAGAAGTTGATTTCGGAGCATCATTTTTGAACAGGAGCTTCAACCGTTTTGTGGCATATGAGAAATTCCCTAAGCCCCGGACCTGTCGATTTTGGTCAAAAATGAAAATTTCAAAAGTGCCCCAATTTCTGCTTTAAACTTTAGGTACTATCCCAAAATGTATCACTAAGGTGGCAGAAGTTGATTTCGGAGCATCATTTTTGAAAATGAGCTTCAACCGTTTTGTGGCATATGAGAAATTCCCTAAGGCCCGGACCTGTCGATTTTGGTCAAAAATGAAAATTTCATAAGTGCCCCATTTCTGCTTTAAACTTTAGGTACTATCCCAAAATGTATCACTAAGGTGACAGAAGTTGATTTTGGAGCATCATTTTTGAACAGGAGCTTCAACTGTTTTGTGGCATATGAGAAATTCCCTAAGCCCCGGACCTGTCGATTTTGGTCAAAAATGAAAATTTCAAAAGTGCCCCAATTTCTGCTTTAAACTTTAGGTACTATCCCAAAATGTATCACTAAGGTGACAGAAGTTGATTTCGGAGCATCATTTTTGAAAATGAGCTTCAACCGTTTTGTGGCATATGAGAAATTCCCTAAGCCCCGGACCTGTCGATTTTGGTCAAAAATGAAAATTTCAAAAGTGCCCCAATTTCTGCTTTAAACTTTAGGTACTATCCCAAAATGTATCACTAAGGTGACAGAAGTTGATTTTGGCGCATCATTTTTGAACAGGGGCTCCAACCGTTTTGTGGCATATGAGAAATTCCCTATGCCCCGGACCTGTCGATTTTGGTCAAAAATGAAAATTTCAAAAGTGCCCCAATTTCTGCTTTAAACTTTAGGTACTATCCCAAAATGTATCACTAAGGTGACAGAAGTTGATTTCGTAGCATCATTTTTGAAAATTAGCTTCAACCGTTTTGTGGCATATGAGAAATTCCCCAAGCCCCGGACCTGTCGATTTTGGTCAAAAATGAAAATTTCAAAAGTGCCCCATTTCTGCTTTAAACTTTAGGTACTATCCCAAAATGTATCACTAAGGTGACAGAAGTTGATTTTGGAGCATCATTTTTGAACAGGAGCTTCAACCGTTTTGTGGCATATGAGAAATTCCCTAAGCCCCGGACCTGTCGATTTTGGTCAAAAATGAAAATTTCAAAAGTGCCCCAATTTCTGCTTTAAACTTTAGGTACTATCCCAAAATGTATCACTAAGGTGACAGAAGTTGATTTCAGAGCATCATTTTTGAACAGGAGCTTCAACCGTTTAGTGGCATATGAGAAATTCCCTAAGCCCCGGACCAGTCGATTTTGGTCAAAAATGAAAATTTCAAAAGTGCCCCAATTTCTGCTTTAAACTTTAGGTACTATCCCAAAATGTATCACTAAGGTGACAGAAGTTGATTTCAGAGCATCATTTTTGAACAGGAGCTTCAACCGTTTTGTGGCATATGAGAAATTCCCTAAGCCCCGGACCTGTCGATTTTGGTCAAAAATGAAAATTTCAAAAGTGCCCCAATTTCTGCTTTAAACTTTAGGTACTATCCCAAAATGTATCACTAAGGTGACAGAAGTTGATTTTGGAGCATCATTTTTGAACAGTAGCTTGAACCGTTTTGTGGCATATGAGAAATTCCCTAAGCCCCGGACCTGTCGATTTTGGTCAAAAATGAAAATTTCAAAAGTGCCCCATTTCTGCTTTAAACTTTAGGTACTATCCCAAAATGTATCACTAAGGTGACAGAAGTTGATTTCAGAGCATCATTTTTGAACAGGAGCTTCAACTGTTTAGTGGCATATGAGAAATTCCCTAAGCCCCGGACCTGTCAATTTTGGTCAAAAATGAAAATTTCAAAAGTGCCCCAATTTCTGCTTTAAACTTTAGGTACTATCCCAAAATGTATCACTAAGGTGACAGAAGTTGATTTCGGCGCATCATTTTTGAACAGGAGCTTCAACCGTTTTGTGGCATATGAGAAATTCCCTAAGCCCCGGACCTGTCGATTTTGGTCAAAAATGAAAATTTCAAAAGTGCCCCATTTCTGCTTTAAACTTTAGGTACTATCCCAAAATGTATCACTAAGGTGACAGAAGTTGATTTTGGAGCATCATTTTTGAACAGGAGCTTCAACCGTTTAGTGGCATATGAGAAATTCCCTAAGCCCCGGACCTGTCGATTTTGGTCAAAAATGAAAATTTCAAAAGTGCCCCAATTTCTGCTTTAAACTTTAGGTACTATCCCAAAATGTATCACTAAGGTGACAGAAGTTGATTTCAGAGCATCATTTTTGAACAGGAGCTTCAACCGTTTTGTGGCATATGAGAAATTCCCTAAGCCCCGGACCTGTCGATTTTGGTCATAAATTAAAATTTCAAAAGTGCCCCAATTTCTGCTTTAAACTTTAGGTACTATCCCAAAATGTATCACTAAGGTGACAGAAGTTGATTTCGGCGCATCATTTTTGAACAGGAGCTTCAACCGTTTTGTGGCATATGAGAAATTCCCTAAGCCCCGGACCTGTCGATTTTGGTCAAAAATGAAAATTTCAAAAGTGCCCCAATTTCTGCTTTAAACTTTAGGTACTATCCCAAAATGTATCACTAAGGTGACAGAAGTTGATTTCGGAGCATCATTTTTGAAAATTAGCTTCAACCGTTTTGTGGCATATGAGAAATTCCCCAAGCCCCGGACCTGTCGATTTTGGTCAAAAATGAAAATTTCAAAAGTGCCCCATTTCTGCTTTAAACTTTAGGTACTATCCCAAAATGTATCACTAAGGTGACAGAAGTTGATTTTGGAGCATCATTTTTGAACAGGAGCTTCAACTGTTTTGTGGCATATGAGAAATTCCCTAAGCCCCGGACCTGTCGATTTTGGTCAAAAATGAAAATTTCAAAAGTGCCCCAATTTCTGCTTTAAACTTTAGGTACTATCCCAAAATGTATCACTAAGGTGACAGAAGTTGATTTCGGAGCATCATTTTTGAACAGGAGCTTCAACCGTTTTGTGGCATATGAGAAATTCCCTAAGCCCCGGACCTGTCGATTTTGGTCAAAAATGAAAATTTCAAAAGTGCCCCAATTTCTGCTTTAAACTTTAGGTACTATCCCAAAATGTATCACTAAGGTGACAGAAGTTGATTTCAGAGCATCATTTTTGAACAGGAGCTTCAACCGTTTAGTGGCATATGAGAAATTCCCTAAGCCCCGGACCAGTCGATTTTGGTCAAAAATGAAAATTTCAAAAGTGCCCCAATTTCTGCTTTAAACTTTAGGTACTATCCCAAAATGTATCACTAAGGTGACAGAAGTTGATTTCAGAGCATCATTTTTGAACAGGAGCTTCAACCGTTTTGTGGCATATGAGAAATTCCCTAAGCCCCGGACCTGTCGATTTTGGTCAAAAATGAAAATTTCAAAAGTGCCCCAATTTCTGCTTTAAACTTTAGGTACTATCCCAAAATGTATCACTAAGGTGACAGAAGTTGATTTTGGAGCATCATTTTTGAACAGTAGCTTGAACCGTTTTGTGGCATATGAGAAATTCCCTAAGCCCCGGACCTGTCGATTTTGGTCAAAAATGAAAATTTCAAAAGTGCCCCATTTCTGCTTTAAACTTTAGGTACTATCCCAAAATGTATCACTAAGGTGACAGAAGTTGATTTCAGAGCATCATTTTTGAACAGGAGCTTCAACTGTTTAGTGGCATATGAGAAATTCCCTAAGCCCCGGACCTGTCAATTTTGGTCAAAAATGAAAATTTCAAAAGTGCCCCAATTTCTGCTTTAAACTTTAGGTACTATCCCAAAATGTATCACTAAGGTGACAGAAGTTGATTTCGGCGCATCATTTTTGAACAGGAGCTTCAACCGTTTTGTGGCATATGAGAAATTCCCTAAGCCCCGGACCTGTCGATTTTGGTCAAAAATGAAAATTTCAAAAGTGCCCCATTTCTGCTTTAAACTTTAGGTACTATCCCAAAATGTATCACTAAGGTGACAGAAGTTGATTTCAGAGCATCATTTTTGAACAGGAGCTTCAACCGTTTTGTGGCATATGAGAAATTCCCTAAGCCCCGGACCTGTCGATTTTGGTCAAAAATGAAAATTTCAAAAGTGCCCCAATTTCTGCTTTAAACTTTAGGTACTATCCCAAAATGTATCACTAAGGTGACAGAAGTTGATTTTGGCGCATCATTTTTGAACAGGAGCTTCAACCGTTTTGTGGCATATGAGAAATTCCCTAAGCCCCGGACCTGTCGATTTTGGTCAAAAATGAAAATTTCAAAAGTGCCCCAATTTCTGCTTTAAACTTTAGGTACTATCCCAAAATGTATCACTAAGGTGACAGAAGTTGATTTCAGAGCATCATTATTGAACAGGAGCTTCAACCGTTTTGTGGCATATGAGAAATTCCCTAAGCCCCGGACCTGTCGATTTTGGTCAAAAATGAAAATTTCAAAAGTGCCCCAATTTCTGCTTTAAACTTTAGGTACTATCCCAAAATGTATCACTAAGGTGACAGAAGTTGATTTCAGAGCATCATTTTTGAACAGGAGCTTCAACCGTTTTGTGGCATTTGAGAAATTCCCTAAGCCCCGGACCTGTCGATTTTGGTCAAAAATTAAAATTTCAAAAGTGCCCCAATTTCTGCTTTAAACTTTAGGTACTATCCCAAAATGTATCACTAAGGTGACAGAAGTTGATTTCGGCGCATCATTTTTGAACAGGAGCTTCAACCGTTTTGTGGCATATGAGAAATTCCCTAAGCCCCGGACCTGTCGATTTTGGTCAAAAATGAAAATTTCAAAAGTGCCCCAATTTCTGCTTTAAACTTTAGGTACTATCCCAAAATGTATCACTAAGGTGACAGAAGTTGATTTTGGAGCATCATTTTTGAACAGGAGCTTCAACCGTTTAGTGGCATATGAGAAATTCCCTAAGCCCCGGACCTGTCGATTTTGGTCAAAAATGAAAATTTCAAAAGTGCCCCAATTTCTGCTTTAAACTTTAGGTACTATCCCAAAATGTATCACTAAGGTGACAGAAGTTGATTTCGGCGCATCATTTTTGAACAGGAGCTTCAACCGTTTTGTGGCATATGAGAAATTCCCTAAGCCCCGGACCTGTCGATTTTGGTCAAAAATGAAAATTTCAAAAGTGCCCCAATTTCTGCTTTAAACTTTAGGTACTATCCCAAAATGTATCACTAAGGTGACAGAAGTTGATTTCAGAGCATCATTTTTGAACAGGAGCTTCAACCGTTTTGTGGCATATGAGAAATTCCCTAAGCCCCGGACCTGTCGATTTTGGTCAAAAATGAAAATTTCAAAAGTGCCCCAATTTATGCTTTAAACTTTAGGTACTATCCCAAAATGTATCACTAAGGTGACAGAAGTTGATTTCGGCGCATCATTTTTGAACAGGAGCTTCAACCGTTTTGTGGCATATGAGAAATTCCCTAAGCCCCGGACCTGTCGATTTTGGTCAAAAATGAAAATTTCAAAAGTGCCCCAATTTCTGCTTTTAACTTTAGGTACTATCCCAAAATGTATCACTAAGGTGACAGAAGTTGATTTCAGAGCATCATTTTTTAACAGGAGCTTCAACCGTTTTGTGGCATATGAGAAATTCCCTAAACCCCGAACCTGTCGATTTTGGTCAAAAATGAAAATTTCAAAAGTGCCCCAATTTCTGCTTTAAACTTTAGGTACTATCCCAAAATGTATCACTAAGGTGACAGAAGTTGATTTCAGAGCATCATTTTTGAACAGGAGCTTCAACCGTTTTGTGGCATATGAGAAATTCCCTAAGCCCCGGACCTGTCGATTTTGGTCAAAAATGAAAATTTCAAAAGTGCCCCAATTTCTGCTTTAAACTTTAGGTACTATCCCAAAATGTATCACTAAGGTGACAGAAGTTGATTTCAGAGCATCATTTTTGAACAGGAGCTTCAACCGTTTTGTGGCATATGAGAAATTCCCTAAGCCCCGGACCTGTCGATTTTGGTCAAAAATGAAAATTTCAAAAGTGCCCCAATTTCTGCTTTAAACTTTAGGTACTATCCCAAAATGTATCACTAAGGTGACAGAAGTTGATTTCAGAGCATCATTTTTGAACAGGAGCTTCAACCGTTTTGTGGCATATGAGAAATTCCCTAAGCCCCGGACCTGTCGATTTTGGTCAAAAATTAAAATTTCAAAAGTGCCCCAATTTCTGCTTTAAACTTTAGGTACTATCCCAAAATGTATCACTAAGGTGACAGAAGTTGATTTCGGCGCATCATTTTTGAACAGGAGCTTCAACCGTTTTGTGGCATATGAGAAATTCCCTAAGCCCCGGACCTGTCGATTTTGGTCAAAAATGAAAATTTCAAAAGTGCCCCAATTTCTGCTTTAAACTTTAGGTACTATCCCAAAATGTATCACTAAGGTGACAGAAGTTGATTTCAGAGCATCATTATTGAACAGGAGCTTCAACCGTTTTGTGGCATATGAGAAATTCCCTAAGCCCCGGACCTGTCGATTTTGGTCAAAAATGAAAATTTCAAAAGTGCCCCAATTTCTGCTTTAAACTTTAGGTACTATCCCAAAATGTATCACTAAGGTGACAGAAGTTGATTTCAGAGCATCATTTTTGAACAGGAGCTTCAACCGTTTTGTGGCATTTGAGAAATTCCCTAAGCCCCGGACCTGTCGATTTTGGTCAAAAATTAAAATTTCAAAAGTGCCCCAATTTCTGCTTTAAACTTTAGGTACTATCCCAAAATGTATCACTAAGGTGACAGAAGTTGATTTCGGCGCATCATTTTTGAACAGGAGCTTCAACCGTTTTGTGGCATATGAGAAATTCCCTAAGCCCCGGACCTGTCGATTTTGGTCAAAAATGAAAATTTCAAAAGTGCCCCAATTTCTGCTTTAAACTTTAGGTACTATCCCAAAATGTATCACTAAGGTGACAGAAGTTGATTTTGGAGCATCATTTTTGAACAGGAGCTTCAACCGTTTAGTGGCATATGAGAAATTCCCTAAGCCCCGGACCTGTCGATTTTGGTCAAAAATGAAAATTTCAAAAGTGCCCCAATTTCTGCTTTAAACTTTAGGTACTATCCCAAAATGTATCACTAAGGTGACAGAAGTTGATTTCGGCGCATCATTTTTGAACAGGAGCTTCAACCGTTTTGTGGCATATGAGAAATTCCCTAAGCCCCGGACCTGTCGATTTTGGTCAAAAATGAAAATTTCAAAAGTGCCCCAATTTCTGCTTTAAACTTTAGGTACTATCCCAAAATGTATCACTAAGGTGACAGAAGTTGATTTCAGAGCATCATTTTTGAACAGGAGCTTCAACCGTTTTGTGGCATATGAGAAATTCCCTAAGCCCCGGACCTGTCGATTTTGGTCAAAAATGAAAATTTCAAAAGTGCCCCAATTTATGCTTTAAACTTTAGGTACTATCCCAAAATGTATCACTAAGGTGACAGAAGTTGATTTCGGCGCATCATTTTTGAACAGGAGCTTCAACCGTTTTGTGGCATATGAGAAATTCCCTAAGCCCCGGACCTGTCGATTTTGGTCAAAAATGAAAATTTCAAAAGTGCCCCAATTTCTGCTTTTAACTTTAGGTACTATCCCAAAATGTATCACTAAGGTGACAGAAGTTGATTTCAGAGCATCATTTTTTAACAGGAGCTTCAACCGTTTTGTGGCATATGAGAAATTCCCTAAACCCCGAACCTGTCGATTTTGGTCAAAAATGAAAATTTCAAAAGTGCCCCAATTTCTGCTTTAAACTTTAGGTACTATCCCAAAATGTATCACTAAGGTGACAGAAGTTGATTTCAGAGCATCATTTTTGAACAGGAGCTTCAACCGTTTTGTGGCATATGAGAAATTCCCTAAGCCCCGGACCTGTCGATTTTGGTCAAAAATGAAAATTTCAAAAGTGCCCCAATTTCTGCTTTAAACTTTAGGTACTATCCCAAAATGTATCACTAAGGTGACAGAAGTTGATTTCAGAGCATCATTTTTGAACAGGAGCTTCAACCGTTTTGTGGCATATGAGAAATTCCCTAAGCCCCGGACCTGTCGATTTTGGTCAAAAATGAAAATTTCAAAAGTGCCCCAATTTCTGCTTTAAACTTTAGGTACTATCCCAAAATGTATCACTAAGGTGACAGAAGTTGATTTCAGAGCATCATTTTTGAACAGGAGCTTCAACCGTTTTGTGGCATATGAGAAATTCCCTAAGCCCCGGACCTGTCGATTTTGGTCAAAAATTAAAATTTCAAAAGTGCCCCAATTTCTGCTTTAAACTTTAGGTACTATCCCAAAATGTATCACTAAGGTGACAGAAGTTGATTTCGGCGCATCATTTTTGAACAGGAGCTTCAACCGTTTTGTGGCATATGAGAAATTCCCTAAGCCCCGGACCTGTCGATTTTGGTCAAAAATGAAAATTTCAAAAGTGCCCCAATTTCTGCTTTAAACTTTAGGTACTATCCCAAAATGTATCACTAAGGTGACAGAAGTTGATTTTGGAGCATCATTTTTGAACAGGAGCTTCAACCGTTTAGTGGCATATGAGAAATTCCCTAAGCCCCGGACCTGTCGATTTTGGTCAAAAATGAAAATTTCAAAAGTGCCCCAATTTCTGCTTTAAACTTTAGGTACTATCCCAAAATGTATCACTAAGGTGACAGAAGTTGATTTCGGTGCATCATTTTTGAACAGGAGCTTCAACCGTTTTGTGGCATATGAGAAATTCCCTAAGCCCCGGACCTGTCGATTTTGGTCAAAAATGAAAATTTCAAAAGTGCCCCAATTTCTGCTTTAAACTTTAGGTACTATACCAAAATGTATCACTAAGGTGACAGAAGTTGATTTCAGAGCATCATTTTTGAACAGGAGCTTCAACCGTTTTGTGGCATATGAGAAATTCCCTAAGCCCCGGACCTGTCGATTTTGGTCAAAAATGAAAATTTCAAAAGTGCCCCAATTTCTGCTTTAAACTTTAGGTACTATCCCAAAATGTATCACTAAGGTGACAGAAGTTGATTTCAGAGCATCATTTTTGAACAGGAGCTTCAACCGTTTTGTGGCATATGAGAAATTCCCTAAGCCCCGGACCTGTCGATTTTGGTCAAAAATGAAAATTTCAAAAGTGCCCCAATTTATGCTTTAAACTTTAGGTACTATCCCAAAATGTATCACTAAGGTGACAGAAGTTGATTTCGGCGCATCATTTTTGAACAGGAGCTTCAACCGTTTTGTGGCATATGAGAAATTCCCTAAGCCCCGGACCTGTCGATTTTGGTCAAAAATGAAAATTTCAAAAGTGCCCCAATTTCTGCTTTTAACTTTAGGTACTATCCCAAAATGTATCACTAAGGTGACAGAAGTTGATTTCAGAGCATCATTTTTGAACAGGAGCTTCAACCGTTTTGTGGCATATGAGAAATTCCCTAAACCCCGGACCTGTCGATTTTGGTCAAAAATGAAAATTTCAAAAGTGCCCCAATTTCTGCTTTAAACTTTAGGTACTATCCCAAAATGTATCACTAAGGTGACAGAAGTTGATTTCAGAGCATCATTTTTGAACAGGAGCTTCAACCGTTTTGTGGCATATGAGAAATTCCCTAAGCCCCGGACCTGTCGATTTTGGTCAAAAATGAAAATTTCAAAAGTGCCCCAATTTCTGCTTTAAACTTTAGGTACTATCCCAAAATGTATCACTAAGGTGACAGAAGTTGATTTCAGAGCATCATTTTTGAACAGGAGCTTCAACCGTTTAGTGGCATATGAGAAATTCCCTAAGCCCCGGACCTGTCGATTTTGGTCAAAAATGAAAATTTCAAAAGTGCCCCAATTTCTGCTTTAAACTTTAGGTACTATCCCAAAATGTATCACTAAGGTGACAGAAGTTGATTTCAGAGCATCATTTTTGAACAGGAGCTTCAACCGTTTTGTGGCATATGAGAAATTCCCTAAGCCCCGGACCTGTCGATTTTGGTCAAAAATGAAAATTTCAAAAGTGCCCCAATTTCTGCTTTAAACTTTAGGTACTATCCCAAAATGTATCACTAAGGTGACAGAAGTTGATTTTGGAGCATCATTTTTGAAAATGAGCTTCAACCGTTTTGTGGCATATGAGAAATTCCCTAAGCCCCGGACCTGTCGATTTTGGTCAAAAATGAAAATTTCAAAAGTGCCCCAATTTCGGCTTTAAACTTTAGGTACTATCCCAAAATGTATCACTAAGGTGACAGAAGTTGATTTCAGAGCATCATTTTTGAACAGGAGCTTCAACCGTTTAGTGGCATATGAGAAATTCCCTAAGCCCCGGACCTGTCGATTTTGGTCAAAAATTAAAATTTCAAAAGTGCCCCAATTTCTGCTTTAAACTTTAGGTACTATCCCAAAATGTATCACTAAGGTGACAGAAGTTGATTTCGGAGCATCATTTTTGAAAATGAGCTTCAACCGTTTTGTGGCTTATGAGAAATTCCCTAAGCCCCGGACCTGTCGATTTTGGTCAAAAATGAAAATTTCAAAAGTGCCCCATTTCTGCTTTAAACTTTAGGTACTATCCCAAAATGTATCACTAAGGTGACAGAAGTTGATTTTGGAGCATCATTTTTGAACAGGAGCTTCAACTGTTTTGTGGCATATGAGAAATTCCCTAAGACCCGGACCTGTCGATTTTGGTCAAAAATGAAAATTTCAAAAGTGCCCCAATTTCTGCTTTAAACTTTAGGTACTGTCCCAAAATGTATCACTAAGGTGACAGAAGTTGATTTCGGCGCATCATTTTTGAACAGTAGCTTGAACCGTTTTGTGGCATATGAGAAATTCCCTAAGCCCCGGACCTGTCGATTTTGGTCAAAAATGAAAATTTCAAAAGTGCCCCAATTTCTGCTTTAAACTTTAGGTACTATCCCAAAATGTATCACTAAGGTGACAGAAGTTGATTTCAGAGCATCATTTTTGAACAGGAGCTTCAACTGTTTTGTGGCATATGAGAAATTCCCTAAGCCCCGGACCTGTCGATTTTGGTCAAAAATGAAAATTTCAAAAGTGCCCCAATTTCTGCTTTAAACTTTAGGTACTGTCCCAAAATGTATCACTAAGGTGACAGAAGTTGATTTCGGCGCATCATTTTTGAACAGTAGCTTGAACCGTTTTGTGGCATATGAGAAATTCCCTAAGCCCCGGACCTGTCGATTTTGGTCAAAAATGAAAATTTCAAAAGTGCCCCAATTTCTGCTTTAAACTTTAGGTACTATCCCAAAATGTATCACTAAGGTGACAGAAGTTGATTTCAGAGCATCATTTTTGAACAGGAGCTTCAACTGTTTTGTGGCATATGAGAAATTCCCTAAGCCCCGGACCTGTCGATTTTGGTCAAAAATGAAAATTTCAAAAGTGCCCCAATTTCTGCTTTAAACTTTAGGTACTGTCCCAAAATGTATCACTAAGGTGACAGAAGTTGATTTCGGCGCATCATTTTTGAACAGTAGCTTCAACCGTTTTGTGGCATATGAGAAATTCCCTAAGCCCCGGACCTGTCGATTTTGGTCAAAAATTAAAATTTCAAAAGTGCCCCAATTTCTGCTTTAAACTTTAGGTACTATCCCAAATTGTATCACTAAGGTGACAGAAGTTGATTTCGGAGCATCATTTTTGAAAATGAGCTTCAACCGTTTTGTGGCATATGAGAAATTCCCTAAGCCCCGGACCTGTCGATTTTGGTCAAAAATGAAAATTTCAAAAGTGCCCCAATTTCTGCTTTAAACTTTAGGTACTATCCCAAAATGTATCACTAAGGTGACAGAAGTTGATTTCAGAGCATAATTTTTGAACAGGAGCTTCAACCGTTTTGTGGCATATGAGAAATTCCCTAAGCCCCGGACCTGTCGATTTTGGTCAAAAATGAAAATTTCAAAAGTGCCCCATTTCTGCTTTAAACTTTAGGTACTATCCCAAAATGTATCACTAAGGTGACAGAAGTTGATTTCGGAGCATCATTTTTGAACAGGCGCTTCAACCGTTTTGTGGCATATGAGAAATTCCCTAAGCCCCGGACCTGTCGATTTTGGTCAAAAATGAAAATTTCAAAAGTGCCCCAATTTCTGCTTTAAACTTTAGGTACTATCCCAAAATGTATCACTAAGGTGACAGAAGTTGATTTCAGAGCATCATTTTTGAACAGGAGCTTCAACCGTTTAGTGGCATATGAGAAATTCCCTAAGCCCTGGACCTGTCGATTTTGGTCAAAAATGAAAATTTCAAAAGTGCCCCAATTTCTGCTTTAAACTTTAGGTACTATCCCAAAATGTATCACTAAGGTGACAGAAGTTGATTTCGGAGCATCATTTTTGAAAAATGAGCTTCAACCGTTTTGTGGCATATGAGAAATTCCCTAAGCCCCGGACCTGTCGATTTTGGTCAAAAATGAAAATTTCAAAAGTGCCCCATTTCTGCTTTAAACTTTAGGTACTATCCCAAAATGTATCACTAAGGTGACAGAAGTTGATTTCAGAGCATCATTTTTGAACAGGAGCTTCAACCGTTTTGTGGCATATGAGAAATTCCCTAAGCCCCGGACCTGTCGATTTTGGTCAAAAATGAAAATTTCAAAAGTGCCCCAATTTATGCTTTAAACTTTAGGTACTATCCCAAAATGTATCACTAAGGTGACAGAAGTTGATTTCGGCGCATCATTTTTGAACAGGAGCTTCAACCGTTTTGTGGCATATGAGAAATTCCCTAAGCCCCGGACCTGTCGATTTTGGTCAAAAATGAAAATTTCAAAAGTGCCCCAATTTCTGCTTTTAACTTTAGGTACTATCCCAAAATGTATCACTAAGGTGACAGAAGTTGATTTCAGAGCATCATTTTTGAACAGGAGCTTCAACCGTTTTGTGGCATATGAGAAATTCCCTAAACCCCGGACCTGTCGATTTTGGTCAAAAATGAAAATTTCAAAAGTGCCCCAATTTCTGCTTTAAACTTTAGGTACTATCCCAAAATGTATCACTAAGGTGACAGAAGTTGATTTCAGAGCATCATTTTTGAACAGGAGCTTCAACCGTTTTGTGGCATATGAGAAATTCCCTAAGCCCCGGACCTGTCGATTTTGGTCAAAAATGAAAATTTCAAAAGTGCCCCAATTTCTGCTTTAAACTTTAGGTACTATCCCAAAATGTATCACTAAGGTGACAGAAGTTGATTTCAGAGCATCATTTTTGAACAGGAGCTTCAACCGTTTAGTGGCATATGAGAAATTCCCTAAGCCCCGGACCTGTCGATTTTGGTCAAAAATGAAAATTTCAAAAGTGCCCCAATTTCTGCTTTAAACTTTAGGTACTATCCCAAAATGTATCACTAAGGTGACAGAAGTTGATTTCAGAGCATCATTTTTGAACAGGAGCTTCAACCGTTTTGTGGCATATGAGAAATTCCCTAAGCCCCGGACCTGTCGATTTTGGTCAAAAATGAAAATTTCAAAAGTGCCCCAATTTCTGCTTTAAACTTTAGGTACTATCCCAAAATGTATCACTAAGGTGACAGAAGTTGATTTTGGAGCATCATTTTTGAAAATGAGCTTCAACCGTTTTGTGGCATATGAGAAATTCCCTAAGCCCCGGACCTGTCGATTTTGGTCAAAAATGAAAATTTCAAAAGTGCCCCAATTTCGGCTTTAAACTTTAGGTACTATCCCAAAATGTATCACTAAGGTGACAGAAGTTGATTTCAGAGCATCATTTTTGAACAGGAGCTTCAACCGTTTAGTGGCATATGAGAAATTCCCTAAGCCCCGGACCTGTCGATTTTGGTCAAAAATTAAAATTTCAAAAGTGCCCCAATTTCTGCTTTAAACTTTAGGTACTATCCCAAAATGTATCACTAAGGTGACAGAAGTTGATTTCGGAGCATCATTTTTGAAAATGAGCTTCAACCGTTTTGTGGCTTATGAGAAATTCCCTAAGCCCCGGACCTGTCGATTTTGGTCAAAAATGAAAATTTCAAAAGTGCCCCATTTCTGCTTTAAACTTTAGGTACTATCCCAAAATGTATCACTAAGGTGACAGAAGTTGATTTTGGAGCATCATTTTTGAACAGGAGCTTCAACTGTTTTGTGGCATATGAGAAATTCCCTAAGACCCGGACCTGTCGATTTTGGTCAAAAATGAAAATTTCAAAAGTGCCCCAATTTCTGCTTTAAACTTTAGGTACTGTCCCAAAATGTATCACTAAGGTGACAGAAGTTGATTTCGGCGCATCATTTTTGAACAGTAGCTTGAACCGTTTTGTGGCATATGAGAAATTCCCTAAGCCCCGGACCTGTCGATTTTGGTCAAAAATGAAAATTTCAAAAGTGCCCCAATTTCTGCTTTAAACTTTAGGTACTATCCCAAAATGTATCACTAAGGTGACAGAAGTTGATTTCAGAGCATCATTTTTGAACAGGAGCTTCAACTGTTTTGTGGCATATGAGAAATTCCCTAAGCCCCGGACCTGTCGATTTTGGTCAAAAATGAAAATTTCAAAAGTGCCCCAATTTCTGCTTTAAACTTTAGGTACTGTCCCAAAATGTATCACTAAGGTGACAGAAGTTGATTTCGGCGCATCATTTTTGAACAGTAGCTTGAACCGTTTTGTGGCATATGAGAAATTCCCTAAGCCCCGGACCTGTCGATTTTGGTCAAAAATGAAAATTTCAAAAGTGCCCCAATTTCTGCTTTAAACTTTAGGTACTATCCCAAAATGTATCACTAAGGTGACAGAAGTTGATTTCAGAGCATCATTTTTGAACAGGAGCTTCAACTGTTTTGTGGCATATGAGAAATTCCCTAAGCCCCGGACCTGTCGATTTTGGTCAAAAATGAAAATTTCAAAAGTGCCCCAATTTCTGCTTTAAACTTTAGGTACTGTCCCAAAATGTATCACTAAGGTGACAGAAGTTGATTTCGGCGCATCATTTTTGAACAGTAGCTTCAACCGTTTTGTGGCATATGAGAAATTCCCTAAGCCCCGGACCTGTCGATTTTGGTCAAAAATTAAAATTTCAAAAGTGCCCCAATTTCTGCTTTAAACTTTAGGTACTATCCCAAATTGTATCACTAAGGTGACAGAAGTTGATTTCGGAGCATCATTTTTGAAAATGAGCTTCAACCGTTTTGTGGCATATGAGAAATTCCCTAAGCCCCGGACCTGTCGATTTTGGTCAAAAATGAAAATTTCAAAAGTGCCCCAATTTCTGCTTTAAACTTTAGGTACTATCCCAAAATGTATCACTAAGGTGACAGAAGTTGATTTCAGAGCATAATTTTTGAACAGGAGCTTCAACCGTTTTGTGGCATATGAGAAATTCCCTAAGCCCCGGACCTGTCGATTTTGGTCAAAAATGAAAATTTCAAAAGTGCCCCATTTCTGCTTTAAACTTTAGGTACTATCCCAAAATGTATCACTAAGGTGACAGAAGTTGATTTCGGAGCATCATTTTTGAACAGGCGCTTCAACCGTTTTGTGGCATATGAGAAATTCCCTAAGCCCCGGACCTGTCGATTTTGGTCAAAAATGAAAATTTCAAAAGTGCCCCAATTTCTGCTTTAAACTTTAGGTACTATCCCAAAATGTATCACTAAGGTGACAGAAGTTGATTTCAGAGCATCATTTTTGAACAGGAGCTTCAACCGTTTAGTGGCATATGAGAAATTCCCTAAGCCCTGGACCTGTCGATTTTGGTCAAAAATGAAAATTTCAAAAGTGCCCCAATTTCTGCTTTAAACTTTAGGTACTATCCCAAAATGTATCACTAAGGTGACAGAAGTTGATTTCGGAGCATCATTTTTGAAAAATGAGCTTCAACCGTTTTGTGGCATATGAGAAATTCCCTAAGCCCCGGACCTGTCGATTTTGGTCAAAAATGAAAATTTCAAAAGTGCCCCATTTCTGCTTTAAACTTTAGGTACTATCCCAAAATGTATCACTAAGGTGACAGAAGTTGATTTTGGAGCATCAATTTTGAACAGGAGCTTCTACTGTTTTGTGGCATATGAGAAATTCCCTAAGCCCCGGACCTGTCGATTTTGGTCAAAAATGAAAATTTCAAAAGTGCCCCAATTTCTGCTTTAAACTTTAGGTACTATCCCAAAATGTATCACTAAGGTGACAGAAGTTGATTTCGGAGCATCATTTTTGAACAGGAGCTTCAACCGTTTTGTGGCATATGAGAAATTCCCTAAGCCCCAGGCCTGTCGATTTTGGTCAAAAATGAAAATTTCAAAAGTGCCCCATTTCTGCTTTAAACTTTAGGTACTATCCCAAAATGTATCACTAAGGTGACAGAAGTTGATTTTGGAGCATCATTTTTGAACAGTAGCTTCAACCGTTTTGTGGCATATGAGAAATACCCTAAGCCCCAAACCTGTCGATTTTGGTCAAAAATGAAAATTTCAAAAGTGCCCCAATTTCTGCTTTAAACTTTAGTTACTATCCCAAAATGTATCACTAAGGTGACAGAAGTTGATTTCTGAGCATCGTTTTTGAACAGGAGCTTCAACCATTTTGTGGCATATGAGAAATTCCCTAAGCCCCGGACCTGTCGATTTTGGTCAAAAATGAAAATTTCAAAAGTGCCCCAATTTCTGCTTTAAACTTTAGGTACTATCCCAAAATGTATCACTAAGGTGACAGAAGTTGATTTCGGAGCATCGTTTTTGAACAGGAGCTTCAACCATTTTGTGGCATATGAGAAATTCCCTAAGCCCCGGACCTGTCGATTTTGGTCAAAAATGAAAATTTCAAAAGTGCCCCAATTTCTGCTTTAAACTTTAGGTACTATCCCAAAATGTATCACTAAGGTGACAGAAGTTAATTTCGGCGCATCATTTTTGAACAGGAGCTTCAACCGTTTTGTGGCATATGAGAAATTCCCTAAGCCCCGGACCTGTCGATTTTGGTCAAAAATGAAAATTTCAAAAGTGCCCCAATTTCTGCTTTAAACTTTAGGTACTATCCCAAAATGTATCACTAAGGTGACAGAAGTTGATTTCGGCGCATCATTTTTGAACAGGAGCTTCAACCGTTTTGTGGCATATGAGAAATTCCCTAAGCCCCGGACCTGTCGATTTTGGTCAAAAATGAAAATTTCAAAAGTGCCCCAATTTCTGCTTTAAACTTTAGGTACTATCCCAAAATGTATCACTAAGGTGACAGAAGTTGATTTCAGAGCATCATTTTTGAACAGGAGCTTCAACCGTTTAGTGGCATATGAGAAATTCCCTAAGCCCCGGACCTGTCGATTTTGGTCAAAAATGAAAATTTCAAAAGTGCCCCAATTTCTGCTTTAAACTTTAGGTACTATCCCAAAATGTATCACTAAGGTGACAGAAGTTGATTTCGGAGCATCATTTTTGAAAATGAGCATCAACCGTTTTGTGGCATATGAGAAATTCCCTAAGCCCCGGACCTGTCGATTTTGGTCAAAAATGAAAATTTCAAAAGTGCCACATTTCTGCTTTAAACTTTAGGTACTATCCCAAAATGTATCACTAAGGTGACAGAAGTTGATTTTGGAGCATCATTTTTGAACAGGAGCTTCAACTGTTTTGTGGCATATGAGAAATTCCCTAAGCCCCGGACCTGTCGATTTTGGTCAAAAATGAAAATTTCAAAAGTGCCCCAATTTCTGCTTTAAACTTTAGGTACTATCCCAAAATGTATCACTAAGGTGACAGAAGTTGATTTCGGAGCATCATTTTTGAAAATGAGCTTCAACTGTTTTGTGGCATATGAGAAATTCCCTAAGCCCCGGACCTGTCGATTTCGGTCAAAAATGAAAATTTCAAAAGTGCCCCAATTTCTGCTTTAAACTTTAGGTACTATCCCAAAATGTATCACTAAGGTGACAGAAGTTGATTTCAGAGCATCATTTTTGAACAGGAGCTTCAACCGTTTAGTGGCATATGAGAAATTCCCTAAGCCCCGGACCTGTCGATTTTGGTCAAAAATGAAAATTTCAAAAGTGCCCCAATTTCTGCTTTAAACTTTAGGTACTATCCCAAAATGTATCACTAAGGTGACAGAAGTTGATTTCTGCGCATCATTTTTGAACAGGAGCTTCAACCGTTTTGTGGCATATGAGAAATTCCCTAAGCCCCGGACCTGTCGATTTTGGTCAAAAATGAAAATTTCAAAAGTGCCCCAATTTCTGCTTTAAACTTTAGGTACTATCCCAAAATGTATCACTAAGGTGACAGAAGTTGATTTCGGAGCATCATTTTTGAAAATGAGCTTCAACCGTTTTGTGGCATATGAGAAATTCCCTAAGCCCCGGACCTGTCGATTTTGGTCAAAAATTAAAATTTCAAAAGTGCCCCATTTCTGCTTTAAACTTTAGGTACTATCCCAAAATGTATCACTAAGGTGACAGAAGTTGATTTTGGAGCATCATTTTTGAACAGGAGCTTCAACCGTTTTGTGGCATATGAGAAATTCCCTAAGCCCCGGACCTGTCGATTTTGGTCAAAAATGAAAATTTCAAAAGTGCCCCAATTTCTGCTTTAAACTTTAGGTACTATCCCAAAATGTATCACTAAGGTGACAGAAGTTGATTTCGGAGCATCATTTTTGAACAGGAGCTTCAACCGTTTTGTGGCATATGAGAAATTCCCTAAGCCCCGGACCTGTCAATTTTGGTCAAAAAAGAAAATTTCAAAAGTGCCCCAATTTCTGCTTTAAACTGTAGGTACTATCCCAAAATGTATCACTAAGGTGACAGAAGTTGATTTCGGAGCATCATTTTTGAACTGGAGCTTCAACCGTTTTGTGGCATATGAGAAATTCCCTAAGCCCCGGACCTGTCGATTTTGGTCAAAAATGAAAATTTAAAAAGTGCCCCAATTTCTGCTTTAAACTTTAGGTACTATCCCAAAATGTATCACTAAGGTGACAGAAGTTGATTTCGGAGCATCATTTTTGAACAGGAGCTTCCACCGTTTTGTGGCATATGAGAAATTCCCTAAGCCCCGGACCTGTCGATTTTGGTCAAAAATGAAAATTTCAAAAGTGCCCCAATTTCTGCTTTAAACTTTATGTGCTATCCCAAAATGTATCACTAAGGTGACAGAAGTTGATTTCAGAGCATCATTTTTGAACAGGAGCTTCAACCGTTTAGTGGCATATGAGAAATTCCCTAAGCCCCGGACCTGTCGATTTTGGTCAAAAATGAAAATTTCAAAAGTGCCCCAATTTCTGCTTTAAACTTTAGGTACTATCCCAAAATGTATCACTAAGGTGACAGAAGTTGATTTCGGAGCATCATTTTTGAACAGGAGCTTCAACCGTTTTGTGGCATATGAGAAATTCCCTAAGCCCCGGACCTGTCGATTTTGGTCAAAAATGAAAATTTCAAAAGTGCCCCAATTTCTGCTTTAAACTTTAGGTACTATCCCAAAATGTATCACTAAGGTGACAGAAGTTGATTTCAGAGCATCATTTTTGAACAGGAGCTTCAACCGTTTAGTGGCATATGAGAAATTCCCTAAGCCCCGGACCTGTCGATTTTGGTCAAAAATGAAAATTTCAAAAGTGCCCCAATTTCTGCTTTAAACTTTAGGTACTATCCCAAAATGTATCACTAAGGTGACAGAAGTTGATTTCGGAGCATCATTTTTGAACAGGAGCTTCAACCGTTTTGTGGCATATGAGAAATTCCCTAAGCCCCGGACCTGTCGATTTTGGTCAAAAATGAAAATTTCAAAAGTGCCCCAATTTCTGCTTTAAACTTTAGGTACTAACCCAAAATGTATCACTAAGGTGACAGAAGTTGATTTCAGAGCATCATTTTTGGACAGGAGCTTCAACCGTTTAGTGGCATATGAGAAATTCTCTAAGCCCCGGACCTGTCGATTTTGGTCAAAAATGAAAATTTCAAAAGTGCCCCAATTTCTGCTTTAAACTTTAGGTACTATCCCAAAATGTATCACTAAGGTGACAGAAGTTGATTTTGGAGCATCATTTTTGAACAGGAGCTTCAACCGTTTTGTGGCATATGAGAAATTCCCTAAGCCCCGGACCTGTCGATTTTGGTCAAAAATGAAAATTTCAAAAGTGCCCCAATTTCTGCTTTAAACTTTAGGTACTATCCCAAAATGTATCACTAAGGTGACAGAAGTTGATTTCGGAGCATCATTTTTGAACAGGAGCTTCAACCGTTTTGTGGCATATGAGAAATTCCCTAAGCCCCGGACCTGTCAATTTTGGTCAAAAAAGAAAATTTCAAAAGTGCCCCAATTTCTGCTTTAAACTGTAGGTACTATCCCAAAATGTATCACTAAGGTGACAGAAGTTGATTTCGGAGCATCATTTTTGAACTGGAGCTTCAACCGTTTTGTGGCATATGAGAAATTCCCTAAGCCCCGGACCTGTCGATTTTGGTCAAAAATGAAAATTTAAAAAGTGCCCCAATTTCTGCTTTAAACTTTAGGTACTATCCCAAAATGTATCACTAAGGTGACAGAAGTTGATTTCGGAGCATCATTTTTGAACAGGAGCTTCCACCGTTTTGTGGCATATGAGAAATTCCCTAAGCCCCGGACCTGTCGATTTTGGTCAAAAATGAAAATTTCAAAAGTGCCCCAATTTCTGCTTTAAACTTTATGTGCTATCCCAAAATGTATCACTAAGGTGACAGAAGTTGATTTCAGAGCATCATTTTTGAACAGGAGCTTCAACCGTTTAGTGGCATATGAGAAATTCCCTAAGCCCCGGACCTGTCGATTTTGGTCAAAAATGAAAATTTCAAAAGTGCCCCAATTTCTGCTTTAAACTTTAGGTACTATCCCAAAATGTATCACTAAGGTGACAGAAGTTGATTTCGGAGCATCATTTTTGAACAGGAGCTTCAACCGTTTTGTGGCATATGAGAAATTCCCTAAGCCCCGGACCTGTCGATTTTGGTCAAAAATGAAAATTTCAAAAGTGCCCCAATTTCTGCTTTAAACTTTAGGTACTATCCCAAAATGTATCACTAAGGTGACAGAAGTTGATTTCAGAGCATCATTTTTGAACAGGAGCTTCAACCGTTTAGTGGCATATGAGAAATTCCCTAAGCCCCGGACCTGTCGATTTTGGTCAAAAATGAAAATTTCAAAAGTGCCCCAATTTCTGCTTTAAACTTTAGGTACTATCCCAAAATGTATCACTAAGGTGACAGAAGTTGATTTCGGAGCATCATTTTTGAACAGGAGCTTCAACCGTTTTGTGGCATATGAGAAATTCCCTAAGCCCCGGACCTGTCGATTTTGGTCAAAAATGAAAATTTCAAAAGTGCCCCAATTTCTGCTTTAAACTTTAGGTACTAACCCAAAATGTATCACTAAGGTGACAGAAGTTGATTTCAGAGCATCATTTTTGGACAGGAGCTTCAACCGTTTAGTGGCATATGAGAAATTCTCTAAGCCCCGGACCTGTCGATTTTGGTCAAAAATGAAAATTTCAAAAGTGCCCCAATTTCTGCTTTAAACTTTAGGTACTATTCCAAAATGTATCACTAAGGTGACAGAAGTTGATTTCGGAGCATCATTTTTGAAAATGAGCTTCAACCGTTTTGTGGCATATGAGAAATTCCCTAAGCCCCGGACCTGTCGATTTTGGTCAAAAATGAAAATTTCATAAGTGCCCCATTTCTGCTTTAAACTTTAGGTACTATCCCAAAATGTATCACTAAGGTGACAGAAGTTGATTTTGGAGCATCATTTTTGAACAGGAGCTTCAACTGTTTTGTGGCATATGAGAAATTCCCTAAGCCCCGGACCTGTCGATTTTGGTCAAAAATGAAAATTTCAAAAGTGCCCCAATTTCTGCTTTAAACTTTAGGTACTATCCCAAAATGTATCACTAAGGTGACAGAAGTTGATTTCGGAGCATCATTTTTGAAAATGAGCTTCAACCGTTTTGTGGCATATGAGAAATTCCCTAAGCCCCGGACCTGTCGATTTTGGTCAAAAATGAAAATTTCAAAAGTGCCCCAATTTCTGCTTTAAACTTTAGGTACTATCCCAAAATGTATCACTAAGGTGACAGAAGTTGATTTCAGAGCATCATTTTTGAACAGGAGCTTCAACCGTTTAGTGGCATATGAGAAATTCCCTAAGCCCCGGACCTGTCGATTTTGGTCAAAAATGAAAATTTCAAAAGTGCCCCAATTTCTGCTTTAAACTTTAGGTACTATCCCAAAATGTATCACTAAGGTGACAGAAGTTGATTTTGGAGCATCATTTTTGAACAGTAGCTTCAACCGTTTTGTGGCATATGAGAAATACCCTAAGCCCCAAACCTGTCGATTTTGGTCAAAAATGAAAATTTCAAAAGTGCCCCAATTTCTGCTTTAAACTTTAGGTACTATCCCAAAATGTATCACTAAGGTGACAGAAGTTGATTTCTGAGCATCGTTTTTGAACAGGAGCTTCAACCATTTTGTGGCATATGAGAAATTCCCTAAGCCCCGGACCTGTCGATTTTGGTCAAAAATGAAAATTTCAAAAGTGCCCCAATTTCTGCTTTAAACTTTAGGTACTATCCCAAAATGTATCACTAAGGTGACAGAAGTTGATTTCGGAGCATCGTTTTTGAACAGGAGCTTCAACCATTTTGTGGCATATGAGAAATTCCCTAAGCCCCGGACCTGTCGATTTTGGTCAAAAATGAAAATTTCAAAAGTGCCCCAATTTCTGCTTTAAACTTTAGGTACTATCCCAAAATGTATCACTAAGGTGACAGAAGTTGATTTCGGCGCATCATTTTTGAACAGGAGCTTCAACCGTTTTGTGGCATATGAGAAATTCCCTAAGCCCCGGACCTGTCGATTTTGGTCAAAAATGAAAATTTCAAAAGTGCCCCAATTTCTGCTTTAAACTTTAGGTACTATCCCAAAATGTATCACTAAGGTGACAGAAGTTGATTTCGGCGCATCATTTTTGAACAGGAGCTTCAACCGTTTTGTGGCATATGAGAAATTCCCTAAGCCCCGGACCTGTCGATTTTGGTCAAAAATGAAAATTTCAAAAGTGCCCCAATTTCTGCTTTAAACTTTAGGTACTATCCCAAAATGTATCACTAAGGTGACAGAAGTTGATTTCAGAGCATCATTTTTGAACAGGAGCTTCAACCGTTTAGTGGCATATGAGAAATTCCCTAAGCCCCGGACCTGTCGATTTTGGTCAAAAATGAAAATTTCAAAAGTGCCCCAATTTCTGCTTTAAACTTTAGGTACTATCCCAAAATGTATCACTAAGGTGACAGAAGTTGATTTCGGAGCATCATTTTTGAAAATGAGCTTCAACCGTTTTGTGGCATATGAGAAATTCCCTAAGCCCCGGACCTGTCGATTTTGGTCAAAAATGAAAATTTCAAAAGTGCCACATTTCTGCTTTAAACTTTAGGTACTATCCCAAAATGTATCACTAAGGTGACAGAAGTTGATTTTGGAGCATCATTTTTGAACAGGAGCTTCAACTGTTTTGTGGCATATGAGAAATTCCCTAAGCCCCGGACCTGTCGATTTTGGTCAAAAATGAAAATTTCAAAAGTGCCCCAATTTCTGCTTTAAACTTTAGGTACTATCCCAAAATGTATCACTAAGGTGACAGAAGTTGATTTCGGAGCATCATTTTTGAAAATGAGCTTCAACCGTTTTGTGGCATATGAGAAATTCCCTAAGCCCCGGACCTGTCGATTTTGGTCAAAAATGAAAATTTCAAAAGTGCCACATTTCTGCTTTAAACTTTAGGTACTATCCCAAAATGTATCACTAAGGTGACAGAAGTTGATTTTGGAGCATCATTTTTGAACAGGAGCTTCAACTGTTTTGTGGCATATGAGAAATTCCCTAAGCCCCGGACCTGTCGATTTTGGTCAAAAATGAAAATTTCAAAAGTGCCCCAATTTCTGCTTTAAACTTTAGGTACTATCCCAAAATGTATCACTAAGGTGACAGAAGTTGATTTCAGAGCATCATTTTTGAACAGGAGCTTCAACCGTTTAGTGGCATATGAGAAATTCCCTAAGCCCCGGACCTGTCGATTTTGGTCAAAAATGAAAATTTCAAAAGTGCCCCAATTTCTGCTTTAAACTTTAGGTACTATCCCAAAATGTATCACTAAGGTGACAGAAGTTGATTTCGGCGCATCATTTTTGAACAGGAGCTTCAACCGTTTTGTGGCATATGAGAAATTCCCTAAGCCCCGGACCTGTCGATTTTGGTCAAAAATGAAAATTTCAAAAGTGCCCCAATTTCTGCTTTAAACTTTAGGTACTATCCCAAAATGTATCACTAAGGTGACAGAAGTTGATTTCGGAGCATCATTTTTGAAAATGAGCTTCAACCGTTTTGTGGCATATGAGAAATTCCCTAAGCCCCGGACCTGTCGATTTTGGTCAAAAATTAAAATTTCAAAAGTGCCCCATTTCTGCTTTAAACTTTAGGTACTATCCCAAAATGTATCACTAAGGTGACAGAAGTTGATTTCGGAGCATCATTTTTGAACAGGAGCTTCAACCGTTTTGTGGCATATGAGAAATTCCCTAAGCCCCGGACCTGTCAATTTTGGTCAAAAAAGAAAATTTCAAAAGTGCCCCAATTTCTGCTTTAAACTGTAGGTACTATCCCAAAATGTATCACTAAGGTGACAGAAGTTGATTTCGGAGCATCATTTTTGAACTGGAGCTTCAACCGTTTTGTGGCATATGAGAAATTCCCTAAGCCCCGGACCTGTCGATTTTGGTCAAAAATGAAAATTTAAAAAGTGCCCCAATTTCTGCTTTAAACTTTAGGTACTATCCCAAAATGTATCACTAAGGTGACAGAAGTTGATTTCGGAGCATCATTTTTGAACAGGAGCTTCCACCGTTTTGTGGCATATGAGAAATTCCCTAAGCCCCGGACCTGTCGATTTTGGTCAAAAATGAAAATTTCAAAAGTGCCCCAATTTCTGCTTTAAACTTTATGTGCTATCCCAAAATGTATCACTAAGGTGACAGAAGTTGATTTCAGAGCATCATTTTTGAACAGGAGCTTCAACCGTTTAGTGGCATATGAGAAATTCCCTAAGCCCCGGACCTGTCGATTTTGGTCAAAAATGAAAATTTCAAAAGTGCCCCAATTTCTGCTTTAAACTTTAGGTACTATCCCAAAATGTATCACTAAGGTGACAGAAGTTGATTTCGGAGCATCATTTTTGAACAGGAGCTTCAACCGTTTTGTGGCATATGAGAAATTCCCTAAGCCCCGGACCTGTCGATTTTGGTCAAAAATGAAAATTTCAAAAGTGCCCCAATTTCTGCTTTAAACTTTAGGTACTATCCCAAAATGTATCACTAAGGTGACAGAAGTTGATTTCAGAGCATCATTTTTGAACAGGAGCTTCAACCGTTTAGTGGCATATGAGAAATTCCCTAAGCCCCGGACCTGTCGATTTTGGTCAAAAATGAAAATTTCAAAAGTGCCCCAATTTCTGCTTTAAACTTTAGGTACTATCCCAAAATGTATCACTAAGGTGACAGAAGTTGATTTCGGAGCATCATTTTTGAAAATGAGCTTCAACCGTTTTGTGGCATATGAGAAATTCCCTAAGCCCCGGACCTGTCGATTTTGGTCAAAAATGAAAATTTCATAAGTGCCCCATTTCTGCTTTAAACTTTAGGTACTATCCCAAAATGTATCACTAAGGTGACAGAAGTTGATTTTGGAGCATCATTTTTGAACAGGAGCTTCAACTGTTTTGTGGCATATGAGAAATTCCCTAAGCCCCGGACCTGTCGATTTTGGTCAAAAATGAAAATTTCAAAAGTGCCCCAATTTCTGCTTTAAACTTTATGTGCTATCCCAAAATGTATCACTAAGGTGACAGAAGTTGATTTCGGAGCATCATTTTTGAAAATGAGCTTCAACCGTTTTGTGGCATATGAGAAATTCCCTAAGCCCCGGACCTGTCGATTTTGGTCAAAAATGAAAATTTCAAAAGTGCCCCAATTTCTGCTTTAAACTTTAGGTACTAACCCAAAATGTATCACTAAGGTGACAGAAGTTGATTTCAGAGCATCATTTTTGGACAGGAGCTTCAACCGTTTAGTGGCATATGAGAAATTCTCTAAGCCCCGGACCTGTCGATTTTGGTCAAAAATGAAAATTTCAAAAGTGCCCCAATTTCTGCTTTAAACTTTAGGTACTATTCCAAAATGTATCACTAAGGTGACAGAAGTTGATTTCGGAGCATCATTTTTGAAAATGAGCTTCAACCGTTTTGTGGCATATGAGAAATTCCCTAAGCCCCGGACCTGTCGATTTTGGTCAAAAATGAAAATTTCATAAGTGCCCCATTTCTGCTTTAAACTTTAGGTACTATCCCAAAATGTATCACTAAGGTGACAGAAGTTGATTTTGGAGCATCATTTTTGAACAGGAGCTTCAACTGTTTTGTGGCATATGAGAAATTCCCTAAGCCCCGGACCTGTCGATTTTGGTCAAAAATGAAAATTTCAAAAGTGCCCCAATTTCTGCTTTAAACTTTAGGTACTATCCCAAAATGTATCACTAAGGTGACAGAAGTTGATTTCGGAGCATCATTTTTGAACAGGAGCTTCAACCGTTTTGTGGCATATGAGAAATTCCCTAAGCCCCGGACCTGTCGATTTTGGTCAAAAATGAAAATTTCAAAAGTGCCCCAATTTCTGCTTTAAACTTTAGGTACTATCCCAAAATGTATCACTAAGGTGACAGAAGTTGATTTCGGCGCATCATTTTTGAACAGGAGCTTCAACCGTTTTGTGGCATATGAGAAATTCCCTAAGCCCCGGACCTGTCGATTTTGGTCAAAAATGAAAATTTCAAAAGTGCCCCAATTTCTGCTTTAAACTTTAGGTACTATCCCAAAATGTATCACTAAGGTGACAGAAGTTGATTTCAGAGCATCATTTTTGAACAGGAGCTTCAACCGTTTAGTGGCATATGAGAAATTCCCTAAGCCCCGGACCTGTCGATTTTGGTCAAAAATGAAAATTTCAAAAGTGCCCCAATTTCTGCTTTAAACTTTAGGTACTATCCCAAAATGTATCACTAAGGTGACAGAAGTTGATTTCGGAGCATCATTTTTGAAAATGAGCTTCAACCGTTTTGTGGCATATGAGAAATTCCCTAAGCCCCGGACCTGTCGATTTTGGTCAAAAATGAAAATTTCAAAAGTGCCACATTTCTGCTTTAAACTTTAGGTACTATCCCAAAATGTATCACTAAGGTGACAGAAGTTGATTTTGGAGCATCATTTTTGAACAGGAGCTTCAACTGTTTTGTGGCATATGAGAAATTCCCTAAGCCCCGGACCTGTCGATTTTGGTCAAAAATGAAAATTTCAAAAGTGCCCCAATTTCTGCTTTAAACTTTAGGTACTATCCCAAAATGTATCACTAAGGTGACAGAAGTTGATTTCGGAGCATCATTTTTGAAAATGAGCTTCAACCGTTTTGTGGCATATGAGAAATTCCCTAAGCCCCGGACCTGTCGATTTTGGTCAAAAATGAAAATTTCAAAAGTGCCCCAATTTCTGCTTTAAACTTTAGGTACTATCCCAAAATGTATCACTAAGGTGACAGAAGTTGATTTCAGAGCATCATTTTTGAACAGGAGCTTCAACCGTTTAGTGGCATATGAGAAATTCCCTAAGCCCCGGCCTGTCGATTTTGGTCAAAAATGAAAATTTCAAAAGTGCCCCAATTTCTGCTTTAAACTTTAGGTACTATCCCAAAATGTATCACTAAGGTGACAGAAGTTGATTTCGGCGCATCATTTTTGAACAGGAGCTTCAACCGTTTTGTGGCATATGAGAAATTCCCTAAGCCCCGGACCTGTCGATTTTGATCAAAAATGAAAATTTCAAAAGTGCCCCAATTTCTGCTTTAAACTTTAGGTACTATCCCAAAATGTATCACTAAGGTGACAGAAGTTGATTTCGGAGCATCATTTTTGAAAATGAGCTTCAACCGTTTTGTGGCATATGAGAAATTCCCTAAGCCCCGGACCTGTCGATTTTGGTCAAAAATTAAAATTTCAAAAGTGCCCCATTTCTGCTTTAAACTTTAGGTACTATCCCAAAATGTATCACTAAGGTGACAGAAGTTGATTTTGGAGCATCATTTTTGAACAGGAGCTTCAACTGTTTTGTGGCATATGAGAAATTCCCTAAGCCCCGGACCTGTCGATTTTGGTCAAAAATGAAAATTTCAAAAGTGCCCCAATTTCTGCTTTAAACTTTAGGTACTATCCCAAAATGTATCACTAAGGTGACAGAAGTTGATTTCGGAGCATCATTTTTGAACAGGAGCTTCAACCGTTTTGTGGCATATGAGAAATTCCCTAAGCACCGGACCTGTCGATTTTGGTCAAAAATGAAAATTTCAAAAGTGCCCCAATTTCTGCTTTAAACTTTAGGTACTATCCCAAAATGTATCACTAAGGTGACAGAAGTTGATTTCAGAGCATCATTTTTGGACAGGAGCTTCAACCGTTTAGTGGCATATGAGAAATTCTCTAAGCCCCGGACCTGTCGATTTTGGTCAAAAATGAAAATTTCAAAAGTGCCCCAATTTCTGCTTTAAACTTTAGGTACTATTCCAAAATGTATCACTAAGGTGACAGAAGTTGATTTCGGAGCATCATTTTTGAAAATGAGCTTCAACCGTTTTGTGGCATATGAGAAATTCCCTAAGCCCCGGACCTGTCGATTTTGGTCAAAAATGAAAATTTCATAAGTGCCCCATTTCTGCTTTAAACTTTAGGTACTATCCCAAAATGTATCACTAAGGTGACAGAAGTTGATTTTGGAGCATCATTTTTGAACAGGAGCTTCAACTGTTTTGTGGCATATGAGAAATTCCCTAAGCCCCGGACCTGTCGATTTTGGTCAAAAATGAAAATTTCAAAAGTGCCCCAATTTCTGCTTTAAACTTTAGGTACTATCCCAAAATGTATCACTAAGGTGACAGAAGTTGATTTCGGAGCATCATTTTTGAAAATGAGCTTCAACCGTTTTGTGGCATATGAGAAATTCCCTAAGCCCCGGACCTGTCGATTTTGGTCAAAAATGAAAATTTCAAAAGTGCCCCAATTTCTGCTTTAAACTTTAGGTACTATCCCAAAATGTATCACTAAGGTGACAGAAGTTGATTTCAGAGCATCATTTTTGAACAGGAGCTTCAACCGTTTAGTGGCATATGAGAAATTCCCTAAGCCCCGGACCTGTCGATTTTGGTCAAAAATGAAAATTTCAAAAGTGCCCCAATTTCTGCTTTAAACTTTAGGTAGTATCCCAAAATGTATCACTAAGGTGACAGAAGTTGATTTCGGAGCATCATTTTTGAACAGGAGCTTCAACCGTTTTGTGGCATATGAGAAATTCCCTAAGCCCCGGACCTGTCGATTTTGGTCAAAAATGAAAATTTCAAAAGTGCCCCATTTCTGCTTTAAACTTTAGGTACTATCCCAAAATGTATCACTAAGGTGACAGAAGTTGATTTTGGAGCATCATTTTTGAACAGTAGCTTCAACCGTTTTGTGGCATATGAGAAATACCCTAAGCCCCAAACCTGTCGATTTTGGTCAAAAATGAAAATTTCAAAAGTGCCCCAATTTCTGCTTTAAACTTTAGGTACTATCCCAAAATGTATCACTAAGGTGACAGAAGTTGATTTCTGAGCATCGTTTTTGAACAGGAGCTTCAACCATTTTGTGGCATATGAGAAATTCCCTAAGCCCCGGACCTGTCGATTTTGGTCAAAAATGAAAATTTCAAAAGTGCCCCAATTTCTGCTTTAAACTTTAGGTACTATCCCAAAATGTATCACTAAGGTGACAGAAGTTGATTTCGGAGCATCGTTTTTGAACAGGAGCTTCAACCATTTTGTGGCATATGAGAAATTCCCTAAGCCCCGGACCTGTCGATTTTGGTCAAAAATGAAAATTTCAAAAGTGCCCCAATTTCTGCTTTAAACTTTAGGTACTATCCCAAAATGTATCACTAAGGTGACAGAAGTTGATTTCGGCGCATCATTTTTGAACAGGAGCTTCAACCGTTTTGTGGCATATGAGAAATTCCCTAAGCCCCGGACCTGTCGATTTTGGTCAAAAATGAAAATTTCAAAAGTGCCCCAATTTCTGCTTTAAACTTTAGGTACTATCCCAAAATGTATCACTAAGGTGACAGAAGTTGATTTCGGCGCATCATTTTTGAACAGGAGCTTCAACCGTTTTGTGGCATATGAGAAATTCCCTAAGCCCCGGACCTGTCGATTTTGGTCAAAAATGAAAATTTCAAAAGTGCCCCAATTTCTGCTTTAAACTTTAGGTACTATCCCAAAATGTATCACTAAGGTGACAGAAGTTGATTTCAGAGCATCATTTTTGAACAGGAGCTTCAACCGTTTAGTGGCATATGAGAAATTCCCTAAGCCCCGGACCTGTCGATTTTGGTCAAAAATGAAAATTTCAAAAGTGCCCCAATTTCTGCTTTAAACTTTAGGTACTATCCCAAAATGTATCACTAAGGTGACAGAAGTTGATTTCGGAGCATCATTTTTGAAAATGAGCTTCAACCGTTTTGTGGCATATGAGAAATTCCCTAAGCCCCGGACCTGTCGATTTTGGTCAAAAATGAAAATTTCAAAAGTGCCACATTTCTGCTTTAAACTTTAGGTACTATCCCAAAATGTATCACTAAGGTGACAGAAGTTGATTTTGGAGCATCATTTTTGAACAGGAGCTTCAACTGTTTTGTGGCATATGAGAAATTCCCTAAGCCCCGGACCTGTCGATTTTGGTCAAAAATGAAAATTTCAAAAGTGCCCCAATTTCTGCTTTAAACTTTAGGTACTATCCCAAAATGTATCACTAAGGTGACAGAAGTTGATTTCAGAGCATCATTTTTGAACAGGAGCTTCAACCGTTTAGTGGCATATGAGAAATTCCCTAAGCCCCGGACCTGTCGATTTTGGTCAAAAATGAAAATTTCAAAAGTGCCCCAATTTCTGCTTTAAACTTTAGGTACTATCCCAAAATGTATCACTAAGGTGACAGAAGTTGATTTCGGCGCATCATTTTTGAACAGGAGCTTCAACCGTTTTGTGGCATATGAGAAATTCCCTAAGCCCCGGACCTGTCGATTTTGGTCAAAAATGAAAATTTCAAAAGTGCCCCAATTTCTGCTTTAAACTTTAGGTACTATCCCAAAATGTATCACTAAGGTGACAGAAGTTGATTTCGGAGCATCATTTTTGAAAATGAGCTTCAACCGTTTTGTGGCATATGAGAAATTCCCTAAGCCCCGGACCTGTCGATTTTGGTCAAAAATTAAAATTTCAAAAGTGCCCCATTTCTGCTTTAAACTTTAGGTACTATCCCAAAATGTATCACTAAGGTGACAGAAGTTGATTTCGGAGCATCATTTTTGAACAGGAGCTTCAACCGTTTTGTGGCATATGAGAAATTCCCTAAGCCCCGGACCTGTCAATTTTGGTCAAAAAAGAAAATTTCAAAAGTGCCCCAATTTCTGCTTTAAACTGTAGGTACTATCCCAAAATGTATCACTAAGGTGACAGAAGTTGATTTCGGAGCATCATTTTTGAACTGGAGCTTCAACCGTTTTGTGGCATATGAGAAATTCCCTAAGCCCCGGACCTGTCGATTTTGGTCAAAAATGAAAATTTAAAAAGTGCCCCAATTTCTGCTTTAAACTTTAGGTACTATCCCAAAATGTATCACTAAGGTGACAGAAGTTGATTTCGGAGCATCATTTTTGAACAGGAGCTTCCACCGTTTTGTGGCATATGAGAAATTCCCTAAGCCCCGGACCTGTCGATTTTGGTCAAAAATGAAAATTTCAAAAGTGCCCCAATTTCTGCTTTAAACTTTATGTGCTATCCCAAAATGTATCACTAAGGTGACAGAAGTTGATTTCAGAGCATCATTTTTGAACAGGAGCTTCAACCGTTTAGTGGCATATGAGAAATTCCCTAAGCCCCGGACCTGTCGATTTTGGTCAAAAATGAAAATTTCAAAAGTGCCCCAATTTCTGCTTTAAACTTTAGGTACTATCCCAAAATGTATCACTAAGGTGACAGAAGTTGATTTCGGAGCATCATTTTTGAACAGGAGCTTCAACCGTTTTGTGGCATATGAGAAATTCCCTAAGCCCCGGACCTGTCGATTTTGGTCAAAAATGAAAATTTCAAAAGTGCCCCAATTTCTGCTTTAAACTTTAGGTACTATCCCAAAATGTATCACTAAGGTGACAGAAGTTGATTTCAGAGCATCATTTTTGAACAGGAGCTTCAACCGTTTAGTGGCATATGAGAAATTCCCTAAGCCCCGGACCTGTCGATTTTGGTCAAAAATGAAAATTTCAAAAGTGCCCCAATTTCTGCTTTAAACTTTAGGTACTATCCCAAAATGTATCACTAAGGTGACAGAAGTTGATTTCGGAGCATCATTTTTGAAAATGAGCTTCAACCGTTTTGTGGCATATGAGAAATTCCCTAAGCCCCGGACCTGTCGATTTTGGTCAAAAATGAAAATTTCATAAGTGCCCCATTTCTGCTTTAAACTTTAGGTACTATCCCAAAATGTATCACTAAGGTGACAGAAGTTGATTTTGGAGCATCATTTTTGAACAGGAGCTTCAACTGTTTTGTGGCATATGAGAAATTCCCTAAGCCCCGGACCTGTCGATTTTGGTCAAAAATGAAAATTTCAAAAGTGCCCCAATTTCTGCTTTAAACTTTATGTGCTATCCCAAAATGTATCACTAAGGTGACAGAAGTTGATTTCAGAGCATCATTTTTGAACAGGAGCTTCAACCGTTTAGTGGCATATGAGAAATTCCCTAAGCCCCGGACCTGTCGATTTTGGTCAAAAATGAAAATTTCAAAAGTGCCCCAATTTCTGCTTTAAACTTTAGGTACTATCCCAAAATGTATCACTAAGGTGACAGAAGTTGATTTCGGAGCATCATTTTTGAAAATGAGCTTCAACCGTTTTGTGGCATATGAGAAATTCCCTAAGCCCCGGACCTGTCGATTTTGGTCAAAAATGAAAATTTCAAAAGTGCCACATTTCTGCTTTAAACTTTAGGTACTATCCCAAAATGTATCACTAAGGTGACAGAAGTTGATTTTGGAGCATCATTTTTGAACAGGAGCTTCAACTGTTTTGTGGCATATGAGAAATTCCCTAAGCCCCGGACCTGTCGATTTTGGTCAAAAATGAAAATTTCAAAAGTGCCCCAATTTCTGCTTTAAACTTTAGGTACTATCCCAAAATGTATCACTAAGGTGACAGAAGTTGATTTCAGAGCATCATTTTTGAACAGGAGCTTCAACCGTTTAGTGGCATATGAGAAATTCCCTAAGCCCCGGACCTGTCGATTTTGGTCAAAAATGAAAATTTCAAAAGTGCCCCAATTTCTGCTTTAAACTTTAGGTACTATCCCAAAATGTATCACTAAGGTGACAGAAGTTGATTTCGGCGCATCATTTTTGAACAGGAGCTTCAACCGTTTTGTGGCATATGAGAAATTCCCTAAGCCCCGGACCTGTCGATTTTGGTCAAAAATGAAAATTTCAAAAGTGCCCCAATTTCTGCTTTAAACTTTAGGTACTATCCCAAAATGTATCACTAAGGTGACAGAAGTTGATTTCGGAGCATCATTTTTGAAAATGAGCTTCAACCGTTTTGTGGCATATGAGAAATTCCCTAAGCCCCGGACCTGTCGATTTTGGTCAAAAATTAAAATTTCAAAAGTGCCCCATTTCTGCTTTAAACTTTAGGTACTATCCCAAAATGTATCACTAAGGTGACAGAAGTTGATTTCGGAGCATCATTTTTGAACAGGAGCTTCAACCGTTTTGTGGCATATGAGAAATTCCCTAAGCCCCGGACCTGTCAATTTTGGTCAAAAAAGAAAATTTCAAAAGTGCCCCAATTTCTGCTTTAAACTGTAGGTACTATCCCAAAATGTATCACTAAGGTGACAGAAGTTGATTTCGGAGCATCATTTTTGAACTGGAGCTTCAACCGTTTTGTGGCATATGAGAAATTCCCTAAGCCCCGGACCTGTCGATTTTGGTCAAAAATGAAAATTTAAAAAGTGCCCCAATTTCTGCTTTAAACTTTAGGTACTATCCCAAAATGTATCACTAAGGTGACAGAAGTTGATTTCGGAGCATCATTTTTGAACAGGAGCTTCCACCGTTTTGTGGCATATGAGAAATTCCCTAAGCCCCGGACCTGTCGATTTTGGTCAAAAATGAAAATTTCAAAAGTGCCCCAATTTCTGCTTTAAACTTTATGTGCTATCCCAAAATGTATCACTAAGGTGACAGAAGTTGATTTCAGAGCATCATTTTTGAACAGGAGCTTCAACCGTTTAGTGGCATATGAGAAATTCCCTAAGCCCCGGACCTGTCGATTTTGGTCAAAAATGAAAATTTCAAAAGTGCCCCAATTTCTGCTTTAAACTTTAGGTACTATCCCAAAATGTATCACTAAGGTGACAGAAGTTGATTTCGGAGCATCATTTTTGAACAGGAGCTTCAACCGTTTTGTGGCATATGAGAAATTCCCTAAGCCCCGGACCTGTCGATTTTGGTCAAAAATGAAAATTTCAAAAGTGCCCCAATTTCTGCTTTAAACTTTAGGTACTATCCCAAAATGTATCACTAAGGTGACAGAAGTTGATTTCAGAGCATCATTTTTGAACAGGAGCTTCAACCGTTTAGTGGCATATGAGAAATTCCCTAAGCCCCGGACCTGTCGATTTTGGTCAAAAATGAAAATTTCAAAAGTGCCCCAATTTCTGCTTTAAACTTTAGGTACTATCCCAAAATGTATCACTAAGGTGACAGAAGTTGATTTCGGAGCATCATTTTTGAAAATGAGCTTCAACCGTTTTGTGGCATATGAGAAATTCCCTAAGCCCCGGACCTGTCGATTTTGGTCAAAAATGAAAATTTCATAAGTGCCCCATTTCTGCTTTAAACTTTAGGTACTATCCCAAAATGTATCACTAAGGTGACAGAAGTTGATTTTGGAGCATCATTTTTGAACAGGAGCTTCAACTGTTTTGTGGCATATGAGAAATTCCCTAAGCCCCGGACCTGTCGATTTTGGTCAAAAATGAAAATTTCAAAAGTGCCCCAATTTCTGCTTTAAACTTTATGTGCTATCCCAAAATGTATCACTAAGGTGACAGAAGTTGATTTCAGAGCATCATTTTTGAACAGGAGCTTCAACCGTTTAGTGGCATATGAGAAATTCCCTAAGCCCCGGACCTGTCGATTTTGGTCAAAAATGAAAATTTCAAAAGTGCCCCAATTTCTGCTTTAAACTTTAGGTACTATCCCAAAATGTATCACTAAGGTGACAGAAGTTGATTTCGGAGCATCATTTTTGAACAGGAGCTTCAACCGTTTTGTGGCATATGAGAAATTCCCTAAGCCCCGGACCTGTCGATTTTGGTCAAAAATGAAAATTTCAAAAGTGCCCCAATTTCTGCTTTAAACTTTAGGTACTATCCCAAAATGTATCACTAAGGTGACAGAAGTTGATTTCGGAGCATCATTTTTGAAAATGAGCTTCAACCGTTTTGTGGCATATGAGAAATTCCCTAAGCCCCGGACCTGTCGATTTTGGTCAAAAATGAAAATTTCATAAGTGCCCCATTTCTGCTTTAAACTTTAGGTACTATCCCAAAATGTATCACTAAGGTGACAGAAGTTGATTTTGGAGCATCATTTTTGAACAGGAGCTTCAACTGTTTTGTGGCATATGAGAAATTCCCTAAGCCCCGGACCTGTCGATTTTGGTCAAAAATGAAAATTTCAAAAGTGCCCCAATTTCTGCTTTAAACTTTAGGTACTATCCCAAAATGTATCACTAAGGTGACAGAAGTTGATTTCGGAGCATCATTTTTGAACAGGAGCTTCAACCGTTTTGTGGCATATGAGAAATTCCCTAAGCCCCGGACCTGTCGATTTTGGTCAAAAATGAAAATTTCAAAAGTGCCCCAATTTCTGCTTTAAACTTTAGGTACTATCCCAAAATGTATCACTAAGGTGACAGAAGTTGATTTCGGCGCATCATTTTTGAACAGGAGCTTCAACCGTTTTGTGGCATATGAGAAATTCCCTAAGCCCCGGACCTGTCGATTTTGGTCAAAAATGAAAATTTCAAAAGTGCCCCAATTTCTGCTTTAAACTTTAGGTACTATCCCAAAATGTATCACTAAGGTGACAGAAGTTGATTTCAGAGCATCATTTTTGAACAGGAGCTTCAACCGTTTAGTGGCATATGAGAAATTCCCTAAGCCCCGGACCTGTCGATTTTGGTCAAAAATGAAAATTTCAAAAGTGCCCCAATTTCTGCTTTAAACTTTAGGTACTATCCCAAAATGTATCACTAAGGTGACAGAAGTTGATTTCGGAGCATCATTTTTGAAAATGAGCTTCAACCGTTTTGTGGCATATGAGAAATTCCCTAAGCCCCGAACCTGTCGATTTTGGTCAAAAATGAAAATTTCAAAAGTGCCACATTTCTGCTTTAAACTTTAGGTACTATCCCAAAATGTATCACTAAGGTGACAGAAGTTGATTTTGGAGCATCATTTTTGAACAGGAGCTTCAACTGTTTTGTGGCATATGAGAAATTCCCTAAGCCCCGGACCTGTCGATTTTGGTCAAAAATGAAAATTTCAAAAGTGCCCCAATTTCTGCTTTAAACTTTAGGTACTATCCCAAAATGTATCACTAAGGTGACAGACGTTGATTTCGGAGCATCATTTTTGAAAATGAGCTTCAACCGTTTTGTGGCATATGAGAAATTCCCTAAGCCCCGGACCTGTCGATTTTGGTCAAAAATGAAAATTTCATAAGTGCCCCATTTCTGCTTTAAACTTTAGGTACTATCCCAAAATGTATCACTAAGGTGACAGAAGTTGATTTTGGAGCATCATTTTTGAACAGGAGCTTCAACTGTTTTGTGGCATATGAGAAATTCCCTAAGCCCCGGACCTGTCGATTTTGGTCAAAAATGAAAATTTCAAAAGTGCCCCAATTTCTGCTTTAAACTTTATGTGCTATCCCAAAATGTATCACTAAGGTGACAGAAGTTGATTTCAGAGCATCATTTTTGAACAGGAGCTTCAACCGTTTAGTGGCATATGAGAAATTCCCTAAGCCCCGGACCTGTCGATTTTGGTCAAAAATGAAAATTTCAAAAGTGCCCCAATTTCTGCTTTAAACTTTAGGTACTATCCCAAAATGTATCACTAAGGTGACAGAAGTTGATTTCGGAGCATCATTTTTGAACAGGAGCTTCAACCGTTTTGTGGCATATGAGAAATTCCCTAAGCCCCGGACCTGTCGATTTTGGTCAAAAATGAAAATTTCAAAAGTGCCCCAATTTCTGCTTTAAACTTTAGGTACTATCCCAAAATGTATCACTAAGGTGACAGAAGTTGATTTCGGAGCATCATTTTTGAAAATGAGCTTCAACCGTTTTGTGGCATATGAGAAATTCCCTAAGCCCCGGACCTGTCGATTTTGGTCAAAAATGAAAATTTCATAAGTGCCCCATTTCTGCTTTAAACTTTAGGTACTATCCCAAAATGTATCACTAAGGTGACAGAAGTTGATTTTGGAGCATCATTTTTGAACAGGAGCTTCAACTGTTTTGTGGCATATGAGAAATTCCCTAAGCCCCGGACCTGTCGATTTTGGTCAAAAATGAAAATTTCAAAAGTGCCCCAATTTCTGCTTTAAACTTTAGGTACTATCCCAAAATGTATCACTAAGGTGACAGAAGTTGATTTCGGAGCATCATTTTTGAACAGGAGCTTCAACCGTTTTGTGGCATATGAGAAATTCCCTAAGCCCCGGACCTGTCGATTTTGGTCAAAAATGAAAATTTCAAAAGTGCCCCAATTTCTGCTTTAAACTTTAGGTACTATCCCAAAATGTATCACTAAGGTGACAGAAGTTGATTTCGGAGCATCATTTTTGAAAATGAGCTTCAACCGTTTTGTGGCATATGAGAAATTCCCTAAGCCCCGGACCTGTCGATTTTGGTCAAAAATTAAAATTTCAAAAGTGCCCCATTTCTGCTTTAAACTTTAGGTACTATCCCAAAATGTATCACTAAGGTGACAGAAGTTGATTTTGGAGCATCATTTTTGAACAGGAGCTTCAACTGTTTTGTGGCATATGAGAAATTCCCTAAGCCCCGGACCTGTCGATTTTGGTCAAAAATGAAAATTTCAAAAGTGCCCCAATTTCTGCTTTAAACTTTAGGTACTATCCCAAAATGTATCACTAAGGTGACAGAAGTTGATTTCGGAGCATCATTTTTGAACAGGAGCTTCAACCGTTTTGTGGCATATGAGAAATTCCCTAAGCCCCGGACCTGTCGATTTTGGTCAAAAATGAAAATTTCAAAAGTGCCCCAATTTCTGCTTTAAACTTTAGGTACTATCCCAAAATGTATCACTAAGGTGACAGAAGTTGATTTCGGAGCATCATTTTTGAACAGGAGCTTCAACCGTTTTGTGGCATATGAGAAATTCCCTAAGCCCCGGACCTGTCAATTTTGGTCAAAAAAGAAAATTTCAAAAGTGCCCCAATTTCTGCTTTAAACTGTAGGTACTATCCCAAAATGTATCACTAAGGTGACAGAAGTTGATTTCGGAGCATCATTTTTGAACTGGAGCTTCAACCGTTTTGTGGCATATGAGAAATTCCCTAAGCCCCGGACCTGTCGATTTTGGTCAAAAATGAAAATTTAAAAAGTGCCCCAATTTCTGCTTTAAACTTTAGGTACTATCCCAAAATGTATCACTAAGGTGACAGAAGTTGATTTCGGAGCATCATTTTTGAACAGGAGCTTCCACCGTTTTGTGGCATATGAGAAATTCCCTAAGCCCCGGACCTGTCGATTTTGGTCAAAAATGAAAATTTCAAAAGTGCCCCAATTTCTGCTTTAAACTTTATGTGCTATCCCAAAATGTATCACTAAGGTGACAGAAGTTGATTTCAGAGCATCATTTTTGAACAGGAGCTTCAACCGTTTAGTGGCATATGAGAAATTCCCTAAGCCCCGGACCTGTCGATTTTGGTCAAAAATGAAAATTTCAAAAGTGCCCCAATTTCTGCTTTAAACTTTAGGTACTATCCCAAAATGTATCACTAAGGTGACAGAAGTTGATTTCGGAGCATCATTTTTGAACAGGAGCTTCAACCGTTTTGTGGCATATGAGAAATTCCCTAAGCCCCGGACCTGTCGATTTTGGTCAAAAATGAAAATTTCAAAAGTGCCCCAATTTCTGCTTTAAACTTTAGGTACTATCCCAAAATGTATCACTAAGGTGACAGAAGTTGATTTCAGAGCATCATTTTTGAACAGGAGCTTCAACCGTTTAGTGGCATATGAGAAATTCCCTAAGCCCCGGACCTGTCGATTTTGGTCAAAAATGAAAATTTCAAAAGTGCCCCAATTTCTGCTTTAAACTTTAGGTACTATCCCAAAATGTATCACTAAGGTGACAGAAGTTGATTTTGGAGCATCATTTTTGAACAGGAGCTTCAACTGTTTTGTGGCATATGAGAAATTCCCTAAGCCCCGGACCTGTCGATTTTGGTCAAAAATGAAAATTTCAAAAGTGCCCCAATTTCTGCTTTAAACTTTATGTGCTATCCCAAAATGTATCACTAAGGTGACAGAAGTTGATTTCAGAGCATCATTTTTGAACAGGAGCTTCAACCGTTTAGTGGCATATGAGAAATTCCCTAAGCCCCAGACCTGTCGATTTTGGTCAAAAATGAAAATTTCAAAAGTGCCCCAATTTCTGCTTTAAACTTTAGGTACTATCCCAAAATGTATCACTAAGGTGACAGAAGTTGATTTCGGAGCATCATTTTTGAACAGGAGCTTCAACCGTTTAGTGGCATATGAGAAATTCCCTAAGCCCCGGACCTGTCAATTTTGGTCAAAAATGAAAATTTCAAAAGTGCCCCAATTTCTGCTTTAAACTTTAGGTACTATCCCAAAATGTATCACTAAGGTGACAGAAGTTGATTTCAGAGCATCATTTTTGAACAGGAGCTTCAACCGTTTAGTGGCATATGAGAAATTCCCTAAGCCCCGGACCTGTCGATTTTGGTCAAAAATGAAAATTTCAAAAGTGCCCCAATTTCTGCTTTAAACTTTAGGTACTATCCCAAAATGTATCACTAAGGTGACAGAAGTTGATTTTGGCGCATCATTTTTGAACAGGGGCTTCAACCGTTTTGTGGCATATGAGAAATTCCCTAAGCCCCGGACCTGTCGATTTTGGTCAAAAATGAAAATTTCATAAGTGCCCCATTTCTGCTTTAAACTTTAGGTACTATCCCAAAATGTATCACTAAGGTGACAGAAGTTGATTTTGGAGCATCATTTTTGAACAGGAGCTTCAACTGTTTTGTGGCATATGAGAAATTCCCTAAGCCCCGGACCTGTCGATTTTGGTCAAAAATGAAAATTTCAAAAGTGCCCCAATTTCTGCTTTAAACTTTAGGTACTATCCCAAAATGTATCACTAAGGTGACAGAAGTTGATTTCGGAGCATCATTTTTGAAAATGAGCTTCAACCGTTTTGTGGCATATGAGAAATTCCCTAAGCCCCGGACCTGTTGATTTTGGTCAAAAATGAAAATTTCAAAAGTGCCCCAATTTCTGCTTTAAACTTTAGGTACTATCCCAAAATGTATCACTAAGGTGACAGAAGTTGATTTCAGAGCATCATTTTTGAACAGGAGCTTCAACCGTTTAGTGGCATATGAGAAATTCCCTAAGCCCCGGACCTGTCGATTTTGGTCAAAAATGAAAATTTCAAAAGTGCCCCAATTTCTGCTTTAAACTTTAGGTACTATCCCAAAATGTATCACTAAGGTGACAGAAGTTGATTTTGGCGCATCATTTTTGAACAGGGGCTTCAACCGTTTTGTGGCATATGAGAAATTCCCTAAGCCCTGGACCTGTCAATTTTGGTCAAAAATGAAAATTTCAAAAGTGCCCCAATTTCTGCTTTAAACTTTAGGTACTATCCCAAAATGTATCACTAAGGTGACAGAAGTTGATTTCGGAGCATCATTTTTGAAAATGAGCTTCAACCGTTTTGTGGCATATGAGAAATTCCCCAAGCCCCGGACCTGTCGATTTTGGTCAAAAATGAAAATTTCAAAAGTGCCCCATTTCTGCTTTAAACTTTAGGTACTATCCCAAAATGTATCACTAAGGTGACAGAAGTTGATTTTGGAGCATCATTTTTGAACAGGAGCTTCAACTGTTTTGTGGCATATGAGAAATTCCCTAAGCCCCGGACTTGTCGATTTTGGTCAAAAATGAAAATTTCAAAAGTGCCCCAATTTCTGCTTTAAACTTTAGGTACTATCCCAAAATGTATCACTAAGGTGACAGAAGTTGATTTCGGAGCATCATTTTTGAACAGGAGCTTCAACCGTTTTGTGGCATATGAGAAATTCCCTAAGCCCCGGACCTGTCGATTTTGGTCAAAAATGAAAATTTCAAAAGTGCCCCAATTTCTGCTTTAAACTTTAGGTACTATCCCAAAATGTATCACTAAGGTGACAGAAGTTGATTTCAGAGCATCATTTTTGAACAGGAGCTTCAACCGTTTAGTGGCATATGAGAAATTCCCTAAGCCCCGGACCTGTCGATTTTGGTCAAAAATGAAAATTTCAAAAGTGCCCCAATTTCTGCTTTAAACTTTAGGTACTATCCCAAAATGTATCACTAAGGTGACAGAAGTTGATTTCAGAGCATCATTTTTGAACAGGAGCTTCAACCGTTTTGTGGCATATGAGAAATTCCCTAAGCCCCGGACCTGTCGATTTTGGTCAAAAATGAAAATTTCAAAAGTGCCCCAATTTCTGCTTTAAACTTTAGGTACTATCCCAAAATGTATCACTAAGGTGACAGAAGTTGATTTTGGAGCATCATTTTTGAACAGGAGCTTCAACCGTTTAGTGGCGTATGAGAAATTCCCTAAGCCCCGGACCTGTCGATTTTGGTCAAAAATGAAAATTTCAAAAGTGCCCCAATTTCTGCTTTAAACTTTAGGTACTATCCCAAAATGTATCACTAAGGTGACAGAAGTTGATTTCTGAGCATCATTTTTGAACAGGAGCTTCAACCGTTTTGTGGCATATGAGAAATTCCCTAAGCCCCGGACCTGTCGATTTTGGTCAAAAATGAAAATTTAAAAAGTGCCCCAATTTCTGCTTTAAACTTTAGGTACTATCCCAAAATGTATCACTAAGGTGACAGAAGTTGATTTCAGAGCATCATTTTTGAACAGTAGCTTCAACCGTTTTGTGGCATATGAGAAATTCCCTAAGCCCCGGACCTGTCGATTTTGGTCAAAAATGAAAATTTCAAAAGTGCCCCATTTCTGCTTTAAACTTTAGGTACTATCCCAAAATGTATCACTAAGGTGACAGAAGTTGATTTCAGAGCATCATTTTTGAACAGGAGCTTCAACCGTTTTGTGGCATATGAGAAATTCCCTAAGCCCCGGACCTGTCGATTTTGGTCAAAAATGAAAATTTCAAAAGTGCCCCAATTTCTGCTTTAAACTTTAGGTACTATCCCAAAATGTATCACTAAGGTGACAGAAGTTGATTTTGGAGCATCATTTTTGAACAGTAGCTTGAACCGTTTTGTGGCATATGAGAAATTCCCTAAGCCCCGGACCTGTCGATTTTGGTCAAAAATGAAAATTTCAAAAGTGCCCCATTTCTGCTTTAAACTTTAGGTACTATCCCAAAATGTATCACTAAGGTGACAGAAGTTGATTTCGGCGCATCATTTTTGAACAGGAGCTTCAACCGTTTTGTGGCATATGAGAAATTCCCTAAGCCCTGGACCTGTCGATTTTGGTCAAAAATGAAAATTTCAAAAGTGCCCCAATTTCTGCTTTAAACTTTAGGTACTATCCCAAAATGTATCACTAAGGTGACAGAAGTTGATTTCAGAGCATCATTATTGAACAGGAGCTTCAACCGTTTTGTGGCATATGAGAAATTCCCTAAGCCCCGGACCTGTCGATTTTGGTCAAAAATGAAAATTTCAAAAGTGCCCCAATTTCTGCTTTAAACTTTAGGTACTATCCCAAAATGTATCACTAAGGTGACAGAAGTTGATTTCGGCGCATCATTTTTGAACAGGAGCTTCAACCGTTTTGTGGCATATGAGAAATTCCCTAAGCCCCGGACCTGTCAATTTTGGTCAAAAATGAAAATTTCAAAAGTGCCCCAATTTCTGCTTTAAACTTTAGGTACTATCCCAAAATGTATCACTAAGGTGACAGAAGTTGATTTTGGAGCATCATTTTTGAACAGGAGCTTCAACTGTTTAGTGGCATATGAGAAATTCCCTAAGCCCCGGACCTGTCGATTTTGGTCAAAAATGAAAATTTCAAAAGTGCCCCAATTTCTGCTTTAAACTTTAGGTACTATCCCAAAATGTATCACTAAGGTGACAGAAGTTGATTTCGGCGCATCATTTTTGAACAGGAGCTTCAACCGTTTTGTGGCATATGAGAAATTCCCTAAGCCCCGGACCTGTCGATTTTGGTCAAAAATGAAAATTTCAAAAGTGCCCCAATTTCTGCTTTAAACTTTAGGTACTATACCAAAATGTATCACTAAGGTGACAGAAGTTGATTTCAGAGCATCATTTTTGAACAGGAGCTTCAACCGTTTTGTGGCATATGAGAAATTCCCTAAGCCCCGGACCTGTCGATTTTGGTCAAAAATGAAAATTTCAAAAGTGCCCCAATTTCTGCTTTAAACTTTAGGTACTATCCCAAAATGTATCACTAAGGTGACAGAAGTTGATTTCGGCGCATCATTTTTGAACAGGAGCTTCAACCGTTTTGTGGCATATGAGAAATTCCCTAAGCCCCGGACCTGTCGATTTTGGTCAAAAATGAAAATTTCAAAAGTGCCCCAATTTCTGCTTTAAACTTTAGGTACTATCCCAAAATGTATCACTAAGGTGACAGAAGTTGATTTCAGAGCATCATTTTTGAACAGGAGCTTCAACCGTTTAGTGGCATATGAGAAATTCCCTAAGCCCCGGACCTGTCGATTTTGGTCAAAAATGAAAATTTCAAAAGTGCCCCAATTTCTGCTTTAAACTTTAGGTACTATCCCAAAATGTATCACTAAGGTGACAGAAGTTGATTTCGGCGCATCATTTTTGAACAGGAGCTTCAACCGTTTTGTGGCATATGAGAAATTCCCTAAGCCCCGGACCTGTCGATTTTGGTCAAAAATGAAAATTTCAAAAGTGCCCCAATTTCTGCTTTAAACTTAAGGTACTATCCCAAAATGTATCACTAAGGTGACAGAAGTTGATTTCAGAGCATCATTTTTGAACAGGAGCTTCAACCGTTTAGTGGCATATGAGAAATTCCCTAAGCCCCGGACCTGTCGATTTTGGTCAAAAATGAAAATTTCAAAAGTGCCCCAATTTCTGCTTTAAACTTTAGGTACTATCCCAAAATGTATCACTAAGGTGACAGAAGTTGATTTCGGCGCATCATTTTTGAACAGGAGCTTCAACCGTTTTGTGGCATATGAGAAATTCCCTAAGCCCCGGACCTGTCGATTTTGGTCAAAAATGAAAATTTCAAAAGTGCCCCAATTTCTGCTTTAAACTTTAGGTACTATACCAAAATGTATCACTAAGGTGACAGAAGTTGATTTCAGAGCATCATTTTTGAACAGGAGCTTCAACCGTTTTGTGGCATATGAGAAATTCCCTAAGCCCCGGACCTGTCGATTTTGGTCAAAAATGAAAATTTCAAAAGTGCCCCAATTTCTGCTTTAAACTTTAGGTACTATCCCAAAATGTATCACTAAGGTGACAGAAGTTGATTTCGGCGCATCATTTTTGAACAGGAGCTTCAACCGTTTTGTGGCATATGAGAAATTCCCTAAACCCCGGACCTGTCGATTTTGGTCAAAAATGAAAATTTCAAAAGTGCCCCAATTTCTGCTTTTAACTTTAGGTACTATCCCAAAATGTATCACTAAGGTGACAGAAGTTGATTTCAGAGCATCATTTTTGAACAGGAGCTTCAACCGTTTTGTGGCATATGAGAAATTCCCTAAGCCCAGGACCTGTCGATTTTGGTCAAAAATGAAAATTTCAAAAGTGCCCCAATTTCTGCTTTAAACTTTAGGTACTATCCCAAAATGTATCACTAAGGTGACAGAAGTTGATTTCAGAGCATCATTTTTGAACAGGAGCTTCAACCGTTTAGTGGCATATGAGAAATTCCCTAAGCCCCGGACCTGTCGATTTTGGTCAAAAATGAAAATTTCAAAAGTGCCCCAATTTCTGCTTTAAACTTTAGGTACTATCCCAAAATGTATCACTAAGGTGACAGAAGTTGATTTCGGCGCATCATTTTTGAACAGGAGCTTCAACCGTTTTGTGGCATATGAGAAATTCCCTAAGCCCCGGACCTGTTGATTTTGGTCAAAAATGAAAATTTCAAAAGTGCCCCAATTTCTGCTTTAAACTTTAGGTACTATCCCAAAATGTATCACTAAGGTGACAGAAGTTGATTTCGGCGCATCATTTTTGAACAGGAGCTTCAACCGTTTTGTGGCATATGAGAAATTCCCTAAGCCCCGGACCTGTCGATTTTGGTCAAAAATGAAAATTTCAAAAGTGCCCCAATTTCTGCTTTAAACTTTAGGTACTATCCCAAAATGTATCACTAAGGTGACAGAAGTTGATTTCAGAGCATCATTTTTGAACAGGAGCTTCAACCGTTTTGTGGCATATGAGAAATTCCCTAAGCCCCGGACCTGTCGATTTTGGTCAAAAATGAAAATTTCAAAAGTGCCCCAATTTCTGCTTTAAACTTTAGGTACTATCCCAAAATGTATCACTAAGGTGACAGAAGTTGATTTCAGAGCATCATTTTTGAACAGTAGCTTCAACCGTTTTGTGGCATATGAGAAATTCCCTAAGCCCCGTACCTGTCGATTTTGGTCAAAAATGAAAATTTCAAAAGTGCCCCATTTCTGCTTTAAACTTTAGGTACTATCCCAAAATGTATCACTAAGGTGACAGAAGTTGATTTCAGAGCATCATTTTTGAACAGGAGCTTCAACCGTTTTGTGGCATATGAGAAATTCCCTAAGCCCCGGACCTGTCGATTTTGGTCAAAAATGAAAATTTCAAAAGTGCCCCATTTCTGCTTTAAACTTTAGGTACTATCCCAAAATGTATCACTAAGGTGACAGAAGTTGATTTCAGAGCATCATTTTTGAACAGGAGCTTCAACCGTTTAGTTGGCATATGAGAAATTCCCTAAGCCCCGGACCTGTCGATTTTGGTCAAAAATGAAAATTTCAAAAGTGCCCCAATTTCTGCTTTAAACTTTAGGTACTATCCCAAAATGTATCACTAAGGTGACAGAAGTTGATTTCGGCGCATCATTTTTGAACAGGAGCTTCAACCGTTTTGTGGCATATGAGAAATTCCCTAAGCCCCGGACCTGTCGATTTTGGTCAAAAATGAAAATTTCAAAAGTGCCCCAATTTCTGCTTTAAACTTTAGGTACTATCCCAAAATGTATCACTAAGGTGACAGAAGTTGATTTCAGAGCATCATTATTGAACAGGAGCTTCAACCGTTTTGTGGCATATGAGAAATTCCCTAAGCCCCGGACCTGTCGATTTTGGTCAAAAATGAAAATTTCAAAAGTGCCCCAATTTCTGCTTTAAACTTTAGGTACTATCCCAAAATGTATCACTAAGGTGACAGAAGTTGATTTCAGAGCATCATTTTTGAACAGGAGCTTCAACCGTTTTGTGGCATATGAGAAATTCCCTAAGCCCCGGACCTGTCGATTTTGGTCAAAAATGAAAATTTCAAAAGTGCCCCAATTTCTGCTTTAAACTTTAGGTACTATCCCAAAATGTATCACTAAGGTGACAGAAGTTGATTTTGGAGCATCATTTTTGAACAGGAGCTTCAACTGTTTAGTGGCATATGAGAAATTCCCTAAGCCCCGGACCTGTCGATTTTGGTCAAAAATGAAAATGTCAAAAGTGCCCCAATTTCTGCTTTAAACTTTAGGTACTATCCCAAAATGTATCACTAAGGTGACAGAAGTTGATTTTGGAGCATCATTTTTGAACAGTAGCTTGAACCGTTTTGTGGCATATGAGAAATTCCCTAAGCCCCGGACCTGTCGATTTTGGTCAAAAATGAAAATTTCAAAAGTGCCCCATTTCTGCTTTAAACTTTAGGTACTATCCCAAAATGTATCACTAAGGTGACAGAAGTTGATTTTGGAGCATCATTTTTGAACAGGAGCTTCAACTGTTTTGTGGCATATGAGAAATTCCCTAAGCCCCGGACCTGTCGATTTTGGTCAAAAATGAAAATTTCAAAAGTGCCCCATTTCTGCTTTAAACTTTAGGTACTATCCCAAAATGTATCACTAAGGTGACAGAAGTTGATTTCAGAGCATCATTTTTGAACAGGAGCTTCAACCGTTTTGTGGCATATGAGAAATTCCCTAAGCCCCGGACCTGTCGATTTTGGTCAAAAATGAAAATGTCAAAAGTGCCCCAATTTCTGCTTTAAACTTTAGGTACTATCCCAAAATGTATCACTAAGGTGACAGAAGTTGATTTTGGAGCATCATTTTTGAACAGTAGCTTGAACCGTTTTGTGGCATATGAGAAATTCCCTAAGCCCCGGACCTGTCGATTTTGGTCAAAAATGAAAATTTCAAAAGTGCCCCATTTCTGCTTTAAACTTTAGGTACTATCCCAAAATGTATCACTAAGGTGACAGAAGTTGATTTCGGAGCATCATTTTTGAACAGGAGCTTCAACCGTTTTGTGGCATATGAGAAATTCCCTAAGCCCCGGACCTGTCGATTTTGGTCAAAAATGAAAATTTCAAAAGTGCCCCAATTTCTGCTTTAAACTTTAGGTACTATCCCAAAATGTATCACTAAGGTGACAGAAGTTGATTTCTGAGCATCATTTTTGAACAGGAGCTTCAACCGTTTTGTGGCATATGAGAAATTCCCTAAGCCCCGGACCTGTCGATTTTGGTCAAAAATGAAAATTTCAAAAGTGCCCCAATTTCTGCTTTAAACTTTAGGTACTATCCCAAAATGTATCACGAAGGTGACAGAAGTTGATTTCAGAGCATCATTTTTGAACAGGAGCTTCAACCGTTTTGTGGCATATGAGAAATTCCCTAAGCCCCGGACCTGTCGATTTTGGTCAAAAATGAAAATTTCAAAAGTGCCCCAATTTCTGCTTTAAACTTTAGGTACTATCCCAAAATGTATCACTAAGGTGACAGAAGTTGATTTCAGAGCATCATTTTTGAACAGGAGCTTCAACCGTTTTGTGGCATATGAGAAATTCCCTAAGCCCCGGACCTGTCGATTTTGGTCAAAAATGAAAATTTCAAAAGTGCCCCAATTTCTGCTTTAAACTTTAGGTAATATCCCAAAATGTATCACTAAGGTGACAGAAGTTGATTTCAGAGCATCATTTTTGAACAGGAGCTTCAACCGTTTTGTGGCATATGAGAAATTCCCTAAGCCCCGGACCTGTCGATTTTGGTCAAAAATGAAAATTTCAAAAGTGCCCCATTTCTGCTTTAAACTTTAGGTACTATCCCAAAATGTATCACTAAGGTGACAGAAGTTGATTTCAGAGCATCATTTTTGAACAGGAGCTTCAACCGTTTTGTGGCATATGAGAAATTCCCTAAGCCCCGGACCTGTCGATTTTGGTCAAAAATGAAAATTTCAAAAGTGCCCCAATTTCTGCTTTAAACTTTAGGTACTATCCCAAAATGTATCACTAAGGTGACAGAAGTTGATTTCGGCGCATCATTTTTGAACAGGAGCTTCAACCGTTTTGTGGCATATGAGAAATTCCCTAAGCCCCGGACCTGTCGATTTTGGTCAAAAATGAAAATTTCAAAAGTGCCCCAATTTCTGCTTTAAACTTTAGGTACTATCCCAAAATGTATCACTAAGGTGACAGAAGTTGATTTTGGAGCATCATTTTTGAACAGGAGCTTCAACTGTTTAGTGGCATATGAGAAATTCCCTAAGCCCCGGACCTGTCGATTTTGGTCAAAAATGAAAATTTCAAAAGTGCCCCAATTTCTGCTTTAAACTTTAGGTACTATCCCAAAATGTATCACTAAGGTGACAGAAGTTGATTTCGGCGCATCATTTTTGAACAGGAGCTTCAACCGTTTTGTGGCATATGAGAAATTCCCTAAGCCCCGGACCTGTCGATTTTGGTCAAAAATGAAAATTTCAAAAGTGCCCCAATTTCTGCTTTAAACTTTAGGTACTATCCCAAAATGTATCACTAAGGTGACAGAAGTTGATTTCAGAGCATCATTTTTGAACAGGAGCTTCAACCGTTTTGTGGCATATGAGAAATTCCCTAAGCCCCGGACCTGTCGATTTTGGTCAAAAATGAAAATTTCAAAAGTGCCCCAATTTCTGCTTTAAACTTTAGGTACTATCCCAAAATGTATCACTAAGGTGACAGAAGTTGATTTCAGAGCATCATTTTTGAACAGGAGCTTCAACCGTTTTGTGGCATATGAGAAATTCCCTAAGCCCCGGACCTGTCGATTTTGGTCAAAAATGAAAATTTCAAAAGTGCCCCATTTCTGCTTTAAACTTTAGGTACTATCCCAAAATGTATCACTAAGGTGACAGAAGTTGATTTCAGAGCATCATTTTTGAACAGGAGCTTCAACCGTTTTGTGGCATATGAGAAATTCCCTAAGCCCCGGACCTGTCGATTTTGGTCAAAAATGAAAATTTCAAAAGTGCCCCAATTTCTGCTTTAAACTTTAGGTACTATCCCAAAATGTATCACTAAGGTGACAGAAGTTGATTTTGGAGCATCATTTTTGAACAGTAGCTTGAACCGTTTTGTGGCATATGAGAAATTCCCTAAGCCCCGGACCTGTCGATTTTGGTCAAAAATGAAAATTTCAAAAGTGCCCCATTTCTGCTTTAAACTTTAGGTACTATTCCAAAATGTATCACTAAGGTGACAGAAGTTGATTTCAGAGCATCATTTTTGAACAGGAGCTTCAACCGTTTAGTGGCATATGAGAAATTCCCTAAGCCCCGGACCTGTCGATTTTGGTCAAAAATGAAAATTTCAAAAGTGCCCCAATTTCTGCTTTAAACTTTAGGTACTATCCCAAAATGTATCACTAAGGTGACAGAAGTTGATTTCGGCGCATCATTTTTGAACAGGAGCTTCAACCGTTTTGTGGCATATGAGAAATTCCCTAAGCCCCGGACCTGTCGATTTTGGTCAAAAATGAAAATTTCAAAAGTGCCCCAATTTCTGCTTTAAACTTTAGGTACTATCCCAAAATGTATCACTAAGGTGACAGAAGTTGATTTCAGAGCATCATTATTGAACAGGAGCTTCAACCGTTTTGTGGCATATGAGAAATTCCCTAAGCCCCGGACCTGTCGATTTTGGTCAAAAATGAAAATTTCAAAAGTGCCCCAATTTCTGCTTTAAACTTTAGGTACTATCCCAAAATGTATCACTAAGGTGACAGAAGTTGATTTCAGAGCATCATTTTTGAACAGGAGCTTCAACCGTTTTGTGGCATATGAGAAATTCCCTAAGCCCCGGACCTGTCGATTTTGGTCAAAAATTAAAATTTCAAAAGTGCCCCAATTTCTGCTTTAAACTTTAGGTACTATCCCAAAATGTATCACTAAGGTGACCGAAGTTGATTTCGGCGCATCATTTTTGAACAGGAGCTTCAACCGTTTTGTGGCATATGAGAAATTCCCTAAGCCCCGGACCTGTCGATTTTGGTCAAAAATGAAAATTTCAAAAGTGCCCCAATTTCTGCTTTAAACTTTAGGTACTATCCCAAAATGTATCACTAAGGTGACAGAAGTTGATTTTGGAGCATCATTTTTGAACAGGAGCTTCAACTGTTTAGTGGCATATGAGAAATTCCCTAAGCCCCGGACCTGTCGATTTTGGTCAAAAATGAAAATTTCAAAAGTGCCCCAATTTCTGCTTTAAACTTTAGGTACTATCCCAAAATGTATCACTAAGGTGACAGAAGTTGATTTCGGCGCATCATTTTTGAACAGGAGCTTCAACCGTTTTGTGGCATATGAGAAATTCCCTAAGCCCCGGACCTGTCGATTTTGGTCAAAAATGAAAATTTCAAAAGTGCCCCAATTTCTGCTTTAAACTTTAGGTACTATACCAAAATGTATCACTAAGGTGACAGAAGTTGATTTCAGAGCATCATTTTTGAACAGGAGCTTCAACCGTTTTGTGGCATATGAGAAATTCCCTAAGCCCCGGACCTGTCGATTTTGGTCAAAAATGAAAATTTCAAAAGTGCCCCAATTTCTGCTTTAAACTTTAGGTACTATCCCAAAATGTATCACTAAGGTGACAGAAGTTGATTTCGGCGCATCATTTTTGAACAGGAGCTTCAACCGTTTTGTGGCATATGAGAAATTCCCTAAGCCCCGGACCTGTCGATTTTGGTCAAAAATGAAAATTTCAAAAGTGCCCCAATTTCTGCTTTTAACTTTAGGTACTATCCCAAAATGTATCACTAAGGTGACAGAAGTTGATTTCAGAGCATCATTTTTGAACAGGAGCTTCAACCGTTTTGTGGCATATGAGAAATTCCCTAAATCCCGGACCTGTCGATTTTGGTCAAAAATGAAAATTTCAAAAGTGCCCCAATTTCTGCTTTAAACTTTAGGTACTATCCCAAAATGTATCACTAAGGTGACAGAAGTTGATTTCAGAGCATCATTTTTGAACAGGAGCTTCAACCGTTTTGTGGCATATGAGAAATTCCCTAAGCCCCGGACCTGTCGATTTTGGTCAAAAATTAAAATTTCAAAAGTGCCCCAATTTCTGCTTTAAACTTTAGGTACTATCCCAAAATGTATCACTAAGGTGACAGAAGTTGATTTCAGAGCATCATTTTTGAACAGGAGCTTCAACCGTTTTGTGGCATATGAGAAATTCCCTGAGCCCCGGACCTGTCGATTTTGGTCAAAAATGAAAATTTCAAAAGTGCCCCAATTTCTGCTTTAAACTTTAGGTACTATCCCAAAATGTATCACTAAGGTGACAGAAGTTGATTTCAGAGCATCATTTTTGAACAGGAGCTTCAACCGTTTTGTGGCATATGAGAAATTCCCTAAGCCCCGGACCTGTCGATTTTGGTCAAAAATTAAAATTTCAAAAGTGCCCCAATTTCTGCTTTAAACTTTAGGTACTATCCCAAAATGTATCACGAAGGTGACAGAAGTTGATTTCAGAGCATCATTTTTGAACAGGAGCTTCAACCGTTTTGTGGCATATGAGAAATTCCCTAAGCCCCGGACCTGTCGATTTTGGTCAAAAATGAAAATTTCAAAAGTGCCCCAATTTCTGCTTTAAACTTTAGGTACTATCCCAAAATGTATCACTAAGGTGACAGAAGTTGATTTCAGAGCATCATTTTTGAACAGGAGCTTCAACCGTTTTGTGGCATATGAGAAATTCCCTAAGCCCCGGACCTGTCGATTTTGGTCAAAAATGAAAATTTCAAAAGTGCCCCAATTTCTGCTTTAAACTTTAGGTACTATCCCAAAATGTATCACTAAGGTGACAGAAGTTGATTTCAGAGCATCATTTTTGAACAGGAGCTTCAACCGTTTTGTGGCATATGAGAAATTCCCTAAGCCCCGGACCTGTCGATTTTGGTCAAAAATGAAAATTTCAAAAGTGCCCCATTTCTGCTTTAAACTTTAGGTACTATCCCAAAATGTATCACTAAGGTGACAGAAGTTGATTTCAGAGCATCATTTTTGAACAGGAGCTTCAACCGTTTTGTGGCATATGAGAAATTCCCTAAGCCCCGGACCTGTCGATTTTGGTCAAAAATGAAAATTTCAAAAGTGCCCCAATTTCTGCTTTAAACTTTAGGTACTATCCCAAAATGTATCACTAAGGTGACAGAAGTTGATTTTGGAGCATCATTTTTGAACAGTAGCTTGAACCGTTTTGTGGCATATGAGAAATTCCCTAGGCCCCGGACCTGTCGATTTTGGTCAAAAATGAAAATTTCAAAAGTACCTCATTTCTGCTTTAAACTTTAGGTACTATTCCAAAATGTATCACTAAGGTGACAGAAGTTGATTTTGGAGCATCATTTTTGAACAGGAGCTTCAACTGTTTAGTGGCATATGAGAAATTCCCTAAGCCCCGGACCTGTCGATTTTGGTCAAAAATGAAAATTTCAAAAGTGCCCCAATTTCTGCTTTAAACTTTAGGTACTATCCCAAAATGTATCACTAAGGTGACAGAAGTTGATTTCGGCGCATCATTTTTGAACAGGAGCTTCAACCGTTTTGTGGCATATGAGAAATTCCCTAAGCCCCGGACCTGTCGATTTTGGTCAAAAATGAAAATTTCAAAAGTGCCCCAATTTCTGCTTTAAACTTTAGGTACTATACCAAAATGTATCACTAAGGTGACAGAAGTTGATTTCAGAGCATCATTTTTGAACAGGAGCTTCAACCGTTTTGTGGCATATGAGAAATTCCCTAAGCCCCGGACCTGTCGATTTTGGTCAAAAATGAAAATTTCAAAAGTGCCCCAATTTCTGCTTTAAACTTTAGGTACTATCCCAAAATGTATCACTAAGGTGACAGAAGTTGATTTCGGCGCATCATTTTTGAACAGGAGCTTCAACCGTTTTGTGGCATATGAGAAATTCCCTAAGCCCCGGACCTGTCGATTTTGGTCAAAAATGAAAATTTCAAAAGTGCCCCAATTTCTGCTTTTAACTTTAGGTACTATCCCAAAATGTATCACTAAGGTGACAGAAGTTGATTTCAGAGCATCATTTTTGAACAGGAGCTTCAACCGTTTTGTGGCATATGAGAAATTCCCTAAATCCCGGACCTGTCGATTTTGGTCAAAAATGAAAATTTCAAAAGTGCCCCAATTTCTGCTTTAAACTTTAGGTACTATCCCAAAATGTATCACTAAGGTGACAGAAGTTGATTTCAGAGCATCATTTTTGAACAGGAGCTTCAACCGTTTTGTGGCATATGAGAAATTCCCTAAGCCCCGGACCTGTCGATTTTGGTCAAAAATGAAAATTTCAAAAGTGCCCCAATTTCTGCTTTAAACTTTAGGTACTATCCCAAAATGTATCACTAAGGTGACAGAAGTTGATTTCAGAGCATCATTTTTGAACAGGAGCTTCAACCGTTTTGTGGCATATGAGAAATTCCCTGAGCCCCGGACCTGTCGATTTTGGTCAAAAATGAAAATTTCAAAAGTGCCCCAATTTCTGCTTTAAACTTTAGGTACTATCCCAAAATGTATCACTAAGGTGACAGAAGTTGATTTCAGAGCATCATTTTTGAACAGGAGCTTCAACCGTTTTGTGGCATATGAGAAATTCCCTAAGCCCCGGACCTGTCGATTTTGGTCAAAAATGAAAATTTCAAAAGTGCCCCAATTTCTGCTTTAAACTTTAGGTACTATCCCAAAATGTATCACTAAGGTGACAGAAGTTGATTTCGGCGCATCATTTTTGAACAGGAGCTTCAACCGTTTTGTGGCATATGAGAAATTCCCTAAGCCCTGGACCTGTCGATTTTGGTCAAAAATGAAAATTTCAAAAGTGCCCCAATTTCTGCTTTAAACTTTAGGTACTATCCCAAAATGTATCACTAAGGTGACAGAAGTTGATTTCAGAGCATCATTATTGAACAGGAGCTTCAACCGTTTTGTGGCATATGAGAAATTCCCTAAGCCCCGGACCTGTCGATTTTGGTCAAAAATGAAAATTTCAAAAGTGCCCCAATTTCTGCTTTAAACTTTAGGTACTATCCCAAAATGTATCACTAAGGTGACAGAAGTTGATTTCGGCGCATCATTTTTGAACAGGAGCTTCAACCGTTTTGTGGCATATGAGAAATTCCCTAAGCCCCGGACCTGTCGATTTTGGTCAAAAATGAAAATTTCAAAAGTGCCCCAATTTCTGCTTTAAACTTTAGGTACTATACCAAAATGTATCACTAAGGTGACAGAAGTTGATTTCAGAGCATCATTTTTGAACAGGAGCTTCAACCGTTTTGTGGCATATGAGAAATTCCCTAAGCCCCGGACCTGTCGATTTTGGTCAAAAATGAAAATTTCAAAAGTGCCCCAATTTCTGCTTTAAACTTTAGGTACTATCCCAAAATGTATCACTAAGGTGACAGAAGTTGATTTCGGCGCATCATTTTTGAACAGGAGCTTCAACCGTTTTGTGGCATATGAGAAATTCCCTAAGCCCCGGACCTGTCGATTTTGGTCAAAAATGAAAATTTCAAAAGTGCCCCAATTTCTGCTTTTAACTTTAGGTACTATCCCAAAATGTATCACTAAGGTGACAGAAGTTGATTTCAGAGCATCATTTTTGAACAGGAGCTTCAACCGTTTTGTGGCATATGAGAAATTCCCTAAACCCCGGACCTGTCGATTTTGGTCAAAAATGAAAATTTCAAAAGTGCCCCAATTTCTGCTTTAAACTTTAGGTACTATCCCAAAATGTATCACTAAGGTGACAGAAGTTGATTTCAGAGCATCATTTTTGAACAGGAGCTTCAACCGTTTTGTGGCATATGAGAAATTCCCTAAGCCCCGGACCTGTCGATTTTGGTCAAAAATGAAAATTTCAAAAGTGCCCCAATTTCTGCTTTAAACTTTAGGTACTATCCCAAAATGTATCACTAAGGTGACAGAAGTTGATTTCAGAGCATCATTTTTGAACAGGAGCTTCAACCGTTTTGTGGCATATGAGAAATTCCCTAAGCCCCGGACCTGTCGATTTTGGTCAAAAATGAAAATTTCAAAAGTGCCCCAATTTCTGCTTTAAACTTTAGGTACTATCCCAAAATGTATCACTAAGGTGACAGAAGTTGATTTCAGAGCATCATTTTTGAACAGGAGCTTCAACCGTTTAGTGGCATATGAGAAATTCCCTAAGCCCCGGACCTGACGATTTTGGTCAAAAATGAAAATTTCAAAAGTGCCCCAATTTCTGCTTTAAACTTTAGGTACTATCCCAAAATGTATCACTAAGGTGACAGAAGTTGATTTCGGCGCATCATTTTTGAACAGGAGCTTCAACCGTTTTGTGGCATATGAGAAATTCCCTAAGCCCCGGACCTGTCGATTTTGGTCAAAAATGAAAATTTCAAAAGTGCCCCAATTTCTGCTTTAAACTTTAGGTACTATCCCAAAATGTATCACTAAGGTGACAGAAGTTGATTTTGGAGCATCATTTTTGAACAGTAGCTTCAACCGTTTTGTGGCATATGAGAAATTCCCTAAGCCCCGGACCTGTCGATTTTGGTCAAAAATGAAAATTTCAAAAGTGCCCCAATTTCTGCTTTAAACTTTAGGTACTATCCCAAAATGTATCACTAAGGTGACAGAAGTTGATTTCAGAGCATCATTTTTGAACAGGAGCTTCAACCGTTTAGTGGCATATGAGAAATTCCCTAAGCCCCGGACCTGTCGATTTTGGTCAAAAATGAAAATTTCAAAAGTGCCCCAATTTCTGCTTTAAACTTTAGGTACTATCCCAAAATGTATCACTAAGGTGACAGAAGTTGATTTCGGCGCATCATTTTTGAACAGGAGCTTCAACCGTTTTGTGGCATATGAGAAATTCCCTAAGCCCCGGACCTGTCGATTTTGGTCAAAAATGAAAATTTCAAAAGTGCCCCAATTTCTGCTTTAAACTTTAGGTACTATACCAAAATGTATCACTAAGGTGACAGAAGTTGATTTCAGAGCATCATTTTTGAACAGGAGCTTCAACCGTTTTGTGGCATATGAGAAATTCCCTAAGCCCCGGACCTGTCGATTTTGGTCAAAAATGAAAATTTCAAAAGTGCCCCAATTTCTGCTTTAAACTTTAGGTACTATCCCAAAATGTATCACTAAGGTGACAGAAGTTGATTTCAGAGCATCATTTTTGAACAGGAGCTTCAACCGTTTTGTGGCATATGAGAAATTCCCTAAGCCCCGGACCTGTCGATTTTGGTCAAAAATGAAAATTTCAAAAGTGCCCCAATTTCTGCTTTAAACTTTAGGTACTATCCCAAAATGTATCACTAAGGTGACAGAAGTTGATTTTGGAGCATCATTTTTGAACAGTAGCTTGAACCGTTTTGTGGCATATGAGAAATTCCCTAAGCCCCGGACCTGTCGATTTTGGTCAAAAATGAAAATTTCAAAAGTGCCCCATTTCTGCTTTAAACTTTAGGTACTATCCCAAAATGTATCACTAAGGTGACAGAAGTTGATTTCGGCGCATCATTTTTGAACAGGAGCTTCAACCGTTTTGTGGCATATGAGAAATTCCCTAAGCCCTGGACCTGTCGATTTTGGTCAAAAATGAAAATTTCAAAAGTGCCCCAATTTCTGCTTTAAACTTTAGGTACTATCCCAAAATGTATCACTAAGGTGACAGAAGTTGATTTCAGAGCATCATTATTGAACAGGAGCTTCAACCGTTTTGTGGCATATGAGAAATTCCCTAAGCCCCGGACCTGTCGATTTTGGTCAAAAATGAAAATTTCAAAAGTGCCCCAATTTCTGCTTTAAACTTTAGGTACTATCCCAAAATGTATCACTAAGGTGACAGAAGTTGATTTCGGCGCATCATTTTTGAACAGGAGCTTCAACCGTTTTGTGGCATATGAGAAATTCCCTAAGCCCCGGACCTGTCGATTTTGGTCAAAAATGAAAATTTCAAAAGTGCCCCAATTTCTGCTTTAAACTTTAGGTACTATACCAAAATGTATCACTAAGGTGACAGAAGTTGATTTCAGAGCATCATTTTTGAACAGGAGCTTCAACCGTTTTGTGGCATATGAGAAATTCCCTAAGCCCCGGACCTGTCGATTTTGGTCAAAAATGAAAATTTCAAAAGTGCCCCAATTTCTGCTTTAAACTTTAGGTACTATCCCAAAATGTATCACTAAGGTGACAGAAGTTGATTTCGGCGCATCATTTTTGAACAGGAGCTTCAACCGTTTTGTGGCATATGAGAAATTCCCTAAGCCCCGGACCTGTCGATTTTGGTCAAAAATGAAAATTTCAAAAGTGCCCCAATTTCTGCTTTTAACTTTAGGTACTATCCCAAAATGTATCACTAAGGTGACAGAAGTTGATTTCAGAGCATCATTTTTGAACAGGAGCTTCAACCGTTTTGTGGCATATGAGAAATTCCCTAAACCCCGGACCTGTCGATTTTGGTCAAAAATGAAAATTTCAAAAGTGCCCCAATTTCTGCTTTAAACTTTAGGTACTATCCCAAAATGTATCACTAAGGTGACAGAAGTTGATTTCAGAGCATCATTTTTGAACAGGAGCTTCAACCGTTTTGTGGCATATGAGAAATTCCCTAAGCCCCGGACCTGTCGATTTTGGTCAAAAATGAAAATTTCAAAAGTGCCCCAATTTCTGCTTTAAACTTTAGGTACTATCCCAAAATGTATCACTAAGGTGACAGAAGTTGATTTCAGAGCATCATTTTTGAACAGGAGCTTCAACCGTTTTGTGGCATATGAGAAATTCCCTAAGCCCCGGACCTGTCGATTTTGGTCAAAAATGAAAATTTCAAAAGTGCCCCAATTTCTGCTTTAAACTTTAGGTACTATCCCAAAATGTATCACTAAGGTGACAGAAGTTGATTTCAGAGCATCATTTTTGAACAGGAGCTTCAACCGTTTAGTGGCATATGAGAAATTCCCTAAGCCCCGGACCTGACGATTTTGGTCAAAAATGAAAATTTCAAAAGTGCCCCAATTTCTGCTTTAAACTTTAGGTACTATCCCAAAATGTATCACTAAGGTGACAGAAGTTGATTTCGGCGCATCATTTTTGAACAGGAGCTTCAACCGTTTTGTGGCATATGAGAAATTCCCTAAGCCCCGGACCTGTCGATTTTGGTCAAAAATGAAAATTTCAAAAGTGCCCCAATTTCTGCTTTAAACTTTAGGTACTATCCCAAAATGTATCACTAAGGTGACAGAAGTTGATTTTGGAGCATCATTTTTGAACAGTAGCTTCAACCGTTTTGTGGCATATGAGAAATTCCCTAAGCCCCGGACCTGTCGATTTTGGTCAAAAATGAAAATTTCAAAAGTGCCCCAATTTCTGCTTTAAACTTTAGGTACTATCCCAAAATGTATCACTAAGGTGACAGAAGTTGATTTCGGCGCATCATTTTTGAACAGGAGCTTCAACCGTTTTGTGGCATATGAGAAATTCCCTAAGCCCCGGACCTGTCGATTTTGGTCAAAAATGAAAATTTCAAAAGTGCCCCAATTTCTGCTTTAAACTTTAGGTACTATACCAAAATGTATCACTAAGGTGACAGAAGTTGATTTCAGAGCATCATTTTTGAACAGGAGCTTCAACCGTTTAGTGGCATATGAGAAATTCCCTAAGCCCCGGACCTGACGATTTTGGTCAAAAATGAAAATTTCAAAAGTGCCCCAATTTCTGCTTTAAACTTTAGGTACTATCCCAAAATGTATCACTAAGGTGACAGAAGTTGATTTCGGCGCATCATTTTTGAACAGGAGCTTCAACCGTTTTGTGGCATATGAGAAATTCCCTAAGCCCCGGACCTGTCGATTTTGGTCAAAAATGAAAATTTCAAAAGTGCCCCAATTTCTGCTTTAAACTTTAGGTACTATCCCAAAATGTATCACTAAGGTGACAGAAGTTGATTTTGGAGCATCATTTTTGAACAGTAGCTTCAACCGTTTTGTGGCATATGAGAAATTCCCTAAGCCCCGGACCTGTCGATTTTGGTCAAAAATGAAAATTTCAAAAGTGCCCCAATTTCTGCTTTAAACTTTAGGTACTATCCCAAAATGTATCACTAAGGTGACAGAAGTTGATTTCAGAGCATCATTTTTGAACAGGAGCTTCAACCGTTTAGTGGCATATGAGAAATTCCCTAAGCCCCGGACCTGTCGATTTTGGTCAAAAATGAAAATTTCAAAAGTGCCCCAATTTCTGCTTTAAACTTTAGGTACTATCCCAAAATGTATCACTAAGGTGACAGAAGTTGATTTCGGCGCATCATTTTTGAACAGGAGCTTCAACCGTTTTGTGGCATATGAGAAATTCCCTAAGCCCCGGACCTGTCGATTTTGGTCAAAAATGAAAATTTCAAAAGTGCCCCAATTTCTGCTTTAAACTTTAGGTACTATACCAAAATGTATCACTAAGGTGACAGAAGTTGATTTCAGAGCATCATTTTTGAACAGGAGCTTCAACCGTTTTGTGGCATATGAGAAATTCCCTAAGCCCCGGACCTGTCGATTTTGGTCAAAAATGAAAATTTCAAAAGTGCCCCAATTTCTGCTTTAAACTTTAGGTACTATCCCAAAATGTATCACTAAGGTGACAGAAGTTGATTTCAGAGCATCATTTTTGAACAGGAGCTTCAACCGTTTTGTGGCATATGAGAAATTCCCTAAGCCCCGGACCTGTCGATTTTGGTCAAAAATGAAAATTTCAAAAGTGCCCCAATTTATGCTTTAAACTTTAGGTACTATCCCAAAATGTATCACTAAGGTGACAGAAGTTGATTTCGGCGCATCATTTTTGAACAGGAGCTTCAACCGTTTTGTGGCATATGAGAAATTCCCTAAACCCCGGACCTGTCGATTTTGGTCAAAAATGAAAATTTCAAAAGTGCCCCAATTTCTGCTTTTAACTTTAGGTACTATCCCAAAATGTATCACTAAGGTGACAGAAGTTGATTTCAGAGCATCATTTTTGAACAGGAGCTTCAACCGTTTTGTGGCATATGAGAAATTCCCTAAGCCCCGGACCTGTCGATTTTGGTCAAAAATGAAAATTTCAAAAGTGCCCCAATTTCTGCTTTAAACTTTAGGTACTATCCCAAAATGTATCACTAAGGTGACAGAAGTTGATTTCAGAGCATCATTTTTGAACAGGAGCTTCAACCGTTTAGTGGCATATGAGAAATTCCCTAAGCCCCGGACCTGTCGATTTTGGTCAAAAATGAAAATTTCAAAAGTGCCCCAATTTCTGCTTTAAACTTTAGGTACTATCCCAAAATGTATCACTAAGGTGACACAAGTTGATTTCGGCGCATCATTTTTGAACAGGAGCTTCAACCGTTTTGTGGCATATGAGAAATTCCCTAAGCCCCGGACCTGTCGATTTTGGTCAAAAATGAAAATTTCAAAAGTGCCCCAATTTCTGCTTTAAACTTTAGGTACTATCCCAAAATGTATCACTAAGGTGACAGAAGTTGATTTCGGCGCATCATTTTTGAACAGGAGCTTCAACCGTTTTGTGGCATATGAGAAATTCCCTAAGCCCCGGACCTGTCGATTTTGGTCAAAAATGAAAATTTCAAAAGTGCCCCAATTTCTGCTTTAAACTTTAGGTACTATCCCAAAATGTATCACTAAGGTGACAGAAGTTGATTTCAGAGCATCATTTTTGAACAGGAGCTTCAACCGTTTTGTGGCATATGAGAAATTCCCTAAGCCCCGGACCTGTCGATTTTGGTCAAAAATGAAAATTTCAAAAGTGCCCCAATTTCTGCTTTAAACTTTAGGTACTATCCCAAAATGTATCACTAAGGTGACAGAAGTTGATTTCAGAGCATCATTTTTGAACAGTAGCTTCAACCGTTTTGTGGCATATGAGAAATTCCCTAAGCCCCGGACCTGTCGATTTTGGTCAAAAATGAAAATTTCAAAAGTGCCCCAATTTCTGCTTTAAACTTTAGGTACTATCCCAAAATGTATCACTAAGGTGACAGAAGTTGATTTTGGAGCATCATTTTTGAACAGTAGCTTGAACCGTTTTGTGGCATATGAGAAATTCCCTAAGCCCCGGACCTGTCGATTTTGGTCAAAAATGAAAATTTCAAAAGTGCCCCATTTCTGCTTTAAACTTTAGGTACTATCCCAAAATGTATCACTAAGGTGACAGAAGTTGATTTCAGAGCATCATTTTTGAACAGGAGCTTCAACCGTTTAGTTGGCATATGAGAAATTCCCTAAGCCCCGGACCTGTCGATTTTGGTCAAAAATGAAAATTTCAAAAGTGCCCCAATTTCTGCTTTAAACTTTAGGTACTATCCCAAAATGTATCACTAAGGTGACAGAAGTTGATTTCGGCGCATCATTTTTGAACAGGAGCTTCAACCGTTTTGTGGCATATGAGAAATTCCCTAAGCCCCGGACCTGTCGATTTTGGTCAAAAATGAAAATTTCAAAAGTGCCCCAATTTCTGCTTTAAACTTTAGGTACTATCCCAAAATGTATCACTAAGGTGACAGAAGTTGATTTCAGAGCATCATTATTGAACAGGAGCTTCAACCGTTTTGTGGCATATGAGAAATTCCCTAAGCCCCGGACCTGTCGATTTTGGTCAAAAATGAAAATTTCAAAAGTGCCCCAATTTCTGCTTTAAACTTTAGGTACTATCCCAAAATGTATCACTAAGGTGACAGAAGTTGATTTCAGAGCATCATTTTTGAACAGGAGCTTCAACCGTTTTGTGGCATATGAGAAATTCCCTAAGCCCCGGACCTGTCGATTTTGGTCAAAAATGAAAATTTCAAAAGTGCCCCAATTTCTGCTTTAAACTTTAGGTACTATCCCAAAATGTATCACTAAGGTGACAGAAGTTGATTTCGGCGCATCATTTTTGAACAGGAGCTTCAACCGTTTTGTGGCATATGAGAAATTCCCTAAGCCCCGGACCTGTCGATTTTGGTCAAAAATGAAAATTTCAAAAGTGCCCCAATTTCTGCTTTAAACTTTAGGTACTATCCCAAAATGTATCACTAAGGTGACAGAAGTTGATTTCAGAGCATCATTTTTGAACAGGAGCTTCAACCGTTTTGTGGCATATGAGAAATTCCCTAAGCCCCGGACCTGTCGATTTTGGTCAAAAATGAAAATTTCAAAAGTGCCCCAATTTCTGCTTTAAACTTTAGGTACTATCCCAAAATGTATCACTAAGGTGACAGAAGTTGATTTCAGAGCATCATTTTTGAACAGGAGCTTCAACCGTTTTGTGGCATATGAGAAATTCCCTAAGCCCCGGACCTGTCGATTTTGGTCAAAAATGAAAATTTCAAAAGTGCCCCATTTCTGCTTTAAACTTTAGGTACTATCCCAAAATGTATCACTAAGGTGACAGAAGTTGATTTCAGAGCATCATTTTTGAACAGGAGCTTCAACCGTTTTGTGGCATATGAGAAATTCCCTAAGCCCCGGACCTGTCGATTTTGGTCAAAAATGAAAATTTCAAAAGTGCCCCAATTTCTGCTTTAAACTTTAGGTACTATCCCAAAATGTATCACTAAGGTGACAGAAGTTGATTTTGGAGCATCATTTTTGAACAGTAGCTTGAACCGTTTTGTGGCATATGAGAAATTCCCTAAGCCCCGGACCTGTCGATTTTGGTCAAAAATGAAAATTTCAAAAGTGCCCCATTTCTGCTTTAAACTTTAGGTACTATTCCAAAATGTATCACTAAGGTGACAGAAGTTGATTTCAGAGCATCATTTTTGAACAGGAGCTTCAACCGTTTAGTGGCATATGAGAAATTCCCTAAGCCCCGGACCTGTCGATTTTGGTCAAAAATGAAAATTTCAAAAGTGCCCCAATTTCTGCTTTAAACTTTAGGTACTATCCCAAAATGTATCACTAAGGTGACAGAAGTTGATTTCGGCGCATCATTTTTGAACAGGAGCTTCAACCGTTTTGTGGCATATGAGAAATTCCCTAAGCCCCGGACCTGTCGATTTTGGTCAAAAATGAAAATTTCAAAAGTGCCCCAATTTCTGCTTTAAACTTTAGGTACTATCCCAAAATGTATCACTAAGGTGACAGAAGTTGATTTCAGAGCATCATTATTGAACAGGAGCTTCAACCGTTTTGTGGCATATGAGAAATTCCCTAAGCCCCGGACCTGTCGATTTTGGTCAAAAATGAAAATTTCAAAAGTGCCCCAATTTCTGCTTTAAACTTTAGGTACTATCCCAAAATGTATCACTAAGGTGACAGAAGTTGATTTCAGAGCATCATTTTTGAACAGGAGCTTCAACCGTTTTGTGGCATATGAGAAATTCCCTAAGCCCCGGACCTGTCGATTTTGGTCAAAAATGAAAATTTCAAAAGTGCCCCAATTTCTGCTTTAAACTTTAGGTACTATCCCAAAATGTATCACTAAGGTGACAGAAGTTGATTTTGGAGCATCATTTTTGAACAGGAGCTTCAACTGTTTAGTGGCATATGAGAAATTCCCTAAGCCCCGGACCTGTCGATTTTGGTCAAAAATGAAAATTTCAAAAGTGCCCCAATTTCTGCTTTAAACTTTAGGTACTATCCCAAAATGTATCACTAAGGTGACAGAAGTTGATTTCGGCGCATCATTTTTGAACAGGAGCTTCAACCGTTTTGTGGCATATGAGAAATTCCCTAAGCCCCGGACCTGTCGATTTTGGTCAAAAATGAAAATTTCAAAAGTGCCCCAATTTCTGCTTTAAACTTTAGGTACTATACCAAAATGTATCACTAAGGTGACAGAAGTTGATTTCAGAGCATCATTTTTGAACAGGAGCTTCAACCGTTTTGTGGCATATGAGAAATTCCCTAAGCCCCGGACCTGTCGATTTTGGTCAAAAATGAAAATTTCAAAAGTGCCCCAATTTCTGCTTTAAACTTTAGGTACTATCCCAAAATGTATCACTAAGGTGACAGAAGTTGATTTCGGCGCATCATTTTTGAACAGGAGCTTCAACCGTTTTGTGGCATATGAGAAATTCCCTAAGCCCCGGACCTGTCGATTTTGGTCAAAAATGAAAATTTCAAAAGTGCCCCAATTTCTGCTTTTAACTTTAGGTACTATCCCAAAATGTATCACTAAGGTGACAGAAGTTGATTTCAGAGCATCATTTTTGAACAGGAGCTTCAACCGTTTTGTGGCATATGAGAAATTCCCTAAATCCCGGACCTGTCGATTTTGGTCAAAAATGAAAATTTCAAAAGTGCCCCAATTTCTGCTTTAAACTTTAGGTACTATCCCAAAATGTATCACTAAGGTGACAGAAGTTGATTTCAGAGCATCATTTTTGAACAGGAGCTTCAACCGTTTTGTGGCATATGAGAAATTCCCTAAGCCCCGGACCTGTCGATTTTGGTCAAAAATGAAAATTTCAAAAGTGCCCCAATTTCTGCTTTAAACTTTAGGTACTATCCCAAAATGTATCACTAAGGTGACAGAAGTTGATTTCAGAGCATCATTTTTGAACAGGAGCTTCAACCGTTTTGTGGCATATGAGAAATTCCCTGAGCCCCGGACCTGTCGATTTTGGTCAAAAATGAAAATTTCAAAAGTGCCCCAATTTCTGCTTTAAACTTTAGGTACTATCCCAAAATGTATCACTAAGGTGACAGAAGTTGATTTCAGAGCATCATTTTTGAACAGGAGCTTCAACCGTTTAGTGGCATATGAGAAATTCCCTAAGCCCCGGACCTGTCGATTTTGGTCAAAAATGAAAATTTCAAAAGTGCCCCAATTTCTGCTTTAAACTTTAGGTACTATCCCAAAATGTATCACTAAGGTGACAGAAGTTGATTTCGGCGCATCATTTTTGAACAGGAGCTTCAACCGTTTTGTGGCATATGAGAAATTCCCTAAGCCCCGGACCTGTCGATTTTGGTCAAAAATGAAAATTTCAAAAGTGCCCCAATCTCTGCTTTAAACTTTAGGTACTATCCCAAAATGTATCACTAAGGTGACAGAAGTTGATTTCGGAGCATCATTTTTGAACAGTAGCTTCAACCGTTTTGTGGCATATGAGAAATTCCCTAAGCCCCGGACCTGTCGATTTTGGTCAAAAATGAAAATTTCAAAAGTGCCCCAATTTCTGCTTTAAACTTTAGGTACTATCCCAAAATGTATCACTAAGGTGACAGAAGTTTATTTCAGAGCATCATTTTTGAACAGGAGCTTCAACCGTTTAGTGGCATATGAGAAATTCCCTAAGCCCCGGACCTGTCGATTTTGGTCAAAAATGAAAATTTCAAAAGTGCCCCAATTTCTGCTTTAAACTTTAGGTACTATCCCAAAATGTATCACTAAGGTGACAGAAGTTGATTTCGGCGCATCATTTTTGAACAGGAGCTTCAACCGTTTTGTGGCATATGAGAAATTCCCTAAGCCCCGGACCTGTCGATTTTGGTCAAAAATGAAAATTTCAAAAGTGCCCCAATTTCTGCTTTAAACTTTAGGTACTATACCAAAATGTATCACTAAGGTGACAGAAGTTGATTTCAGAGCATCATTTTTGAACAGGAGCTTCAACCGTTTTGTGGCATATGAGAAATTCCCTAAGCCCCGGACCTGTCGATTTTGGTCAAAAATGAAAATTTCAAAAGTGCCCCAATTTCTGCTTTAAACTTTAGGTACTATCCCAAAATGTATCACTAAGGTGACAGAAGTTGATTTCAGAGCATCATTTTTGAACAGGAGCTTCAACCGTTTTGTGGCATATGAGAAATTTCCTAAACCCCGGACCTGTCGATTTTGGTCAAAAATGAAAATTTCAAAAGTGCCCCAATTTCTGCTTTTAACTTTAGGTACTATCCCAAAATGTATCACTAAGGTGACAGAAGTTGATTTCAGAGCATCATTTTTGAACAGGAGCTTCAACCGTTTTGTGGCATATGAGAAATTCCCTAAACCCCGGACCTGTCGATTTTGGTCAAAAATGAAAATTTCAAAAGTGCCCCAATTTCTGCTTTAAACTTTAGGTACTATCCCAAAATGTATCACTAAGGTGACAGAAGTTGATTTCAGAGCATCATTTTTGAACAGGAGCTTCAACCGTTTTGTGGCATATGAGAAATTCCCTAAGCCCCGGACCTGTCGATTTTGGTCAAAAATGAAAATTTCAAAAGTGCCCCAATTTCTGCTTTAAACTTTAGGTACTATCCCAAAATGTATCACTAAGGTGACAGAAGTTGATTTCAGAGCATCATTTTTGAACAGGAGCTTCAACCGTTTTGTGGCATATGAGAAATTCCCTAAGCCCCGGACCTGTCGATTTTGGTCAAAAATGAAAATTTCAAAAGTGCCCCAATTTCTGCTTTAAACTTTAGGTACTATCCCAAAATGTATCACTACGGTGACAGAAGTTGATTTCAGAGCATCATTTTTGAACAGGAGCTTCAACCGTTTAGTGGCATATGAGAAATTCCCTAAGCCCCGGACCTGTCGATTTTGGTCAAAAATGAAAATTTCAAAAGTGCCCCAATTTCTGCTTTAAACTTTAGGTACTATCCCAAAATGTATCACTAAGGTGACAGAAGTTGATTTCGGCGCATCATTTTTGAACAGGAGCTTCAACCGTTTTGTGGCATATGAGAAATTCCCTAAGCCCCGGACCTGTCGATTTTGGTCAAAAATGAAAATTTCAAAAGTGCCCCAATTTCTGCTTTAAACTTTAGGTACTATCCCAAAATGTATCACTAAGGTGACAGAAGTTGATTTCAGAGCATCATTTTTGAACAGGAGCTTCAACCGTTTTGTGGCATATGAGAAATTCCCTAAGCCCCGGACCTGTCGATTTTGGTCAAAAATGAAAATTTCAAAAGTGCCCCAATTTCTGCTTTAAACTTTAGGTACTATCCCAAAATGTATCACTAAGGTGACAGAAGTTGATTTCAGAGCATCATTTTTGAACAGGAGCTTCAACCGTTTTGTGGCATATGAGAAATTCCCTAAGCCCCGGACCTGTCGATTTTGGTCAAAAATGAAAAATTCAAAAGTGCCCCAATTTCTGCTTTAAACTTTAGGTACTATCCCAAAATGTATCACTAAGGTGACAGAAGTTGATTTCGGCGCATCATTTTTGAACAGGAGCTTCAACCGTTTTGTGGCATATGAGAAATTCCCTAAGCCCCGGACCTGTCGATTTTGGTCAAAAATGAAAATTTCAAAAGTGCCCCAATTTCAGCTTTAAACTTTAGGTACTATCCCAAAATGTATCACTAAGGTGACAGAAGTTGATTTTAGAGCATCATTTTTGAACAGGAGCTTCAACCGTTTAGTGGCATATGAGAAATTCCCTAAGCCCCGGACCTGTCGATTTTGGTCAAAAATGAAAATTTCAAAAGTGCCCCAATTTCTGCTTTAAACTTTAGGTACTATCCCAAAATGTATCACTAAGGTGACAGAAGTTGATTTCGGCACATCATTTTTGAACAGGAGCTTCAACCGTTTTGTGGCATATGAGAAATTCCCTAAGCCCCGGACCTGTCGATTTTGGTCAAAAATTAAAATTTCAAAAGTGCCCCAATTTCTGCTTTAAACTTTAGGTACTATCCCAAAATGTATCACTAAGGTGACAGAAGTTGATTTCAGAGCATCATTTTTGAACAGGAGCTTCAACCGTTTAGTGGCATATGAGAAATTCCCTAAGCCCCGGACCTGTCGATTTTGGTCAAAAATGAAAATTTCAAAAGTGCCCCAATTTCTGCTTTAAACTTTAGGTACTATCCCAAAATGTATCACTAAGGTGACAGAAGTTGATTTCGGCGCATCATTTTTGAACAGGAGCTTCAACCGTTTTGTGGCATATGAGAAATTCCCTAAGCCCCGGACCTGTCGATTTTGGTCAAAAATGAAAATTTCAAAAGTGCCCCAATTTCTGCTTTAAACTTTAGGTACTATCCCAAAATGTATCACTAAGGTGACAGAAGTTGATTTCAGAGCATCATTTTTGAACAGGAGCTTCAACCGTTTTGTGGCATATGAGAAATTCCCTAAGCCCCGGACCTGTCGATTTTGGTCAAAAATGAAAATTTCAAAAGTGCCCCAATTTCTGCTTTAAACTTTAGGTACTATCCCAAAATGTATCACTAAGGTGACAGAAGTTGATTTCAGAGCATCATTTTTGAACAGGAGCTTCAACCGTTTTGTGGCATATGAGAAATTCCCTAAGCCCCGGACCTGTCGATTTTGGTCAAAAATGAAAAATTCAAAAGTGCCCCAATTTCTGCTTTAAACTTTAGGTACTATCCCAAAATGTATCACTAAGGTGACAGAAGTTGATTTCGGCGCATCATTTTTGAACAGGAGCTTCAACCGTTTTGTGGCATATGAGAAATTCCCTAAGCCCCGGACCTGTCGATTTTGGTCAAAAATGAAAATTTCAAAAGTGCCCCAATTTCTGCTTCAAACTTTAGGTACTATCCCAAAATGTATCACTAAGGTGACAGAAGTTGATTTCAGAGCATCATTTTTGAACAGGAGCTTCAACCGTTTTGTGGCATATGAGAAATTCCCTAAGCCCCGGACCTGTCGATTTTGGTCAAAAATGAAAATTTCAAAAGTGCCCCAATTTCTGCTTTAAACTTTAGGTACTATCCCAAAATGTATCACTAAGGTGACAGAAGTTGATTTCGGCGCATCATTTTTGAACAGGAGCTTCAACCGTTTTGTGGCATATGAGAAATTCCCTAAGCCCCGGACCTGTCGATTTTGGTCAAAAATGAAAATTTCAAAAGTGCCCTAATTTCTGCTTTAAACTTTAGGTACTATCCCAAAATGTATCACTAAGGTGACAGAAGTTGATTTCGGCGCATCATTTTTGAACAGGAGCTTCAACCGTTTTGTGGCATATGAGAAATTCCCTAAGCCCCGGACCTGTCGATTTTGGTCAAAAATGAAAATTTCAAAAGTGCCCCAATTTCTGCTTTTAACTTTAGGTACTATCCCAAAATGTATCACTAAGGTGACAGAAGTTGATTTCAGAGCATCATTTTTGAACAGGAGCTTCAACCGTTTTGTGGCATATGAGAAATTCCCTAAGCCCCGGACCTGTCGATTTTGGTCAAAAATGAAAATTTAAAAGTGCCCCAATTTCTGCTTTAAACTTTAGGTACTATCCCAAAATGTATCACTAAGGTGACAGAAGTTGATTTCGGCGCATCATTTTTGAACAGGAGCTTCAACCGTTTTGTGGCATATGAGAAATTCCCTAAGCCCCGGACCTGTCGATTTTGGTCAAAAATGAAAATTTCAAAAGTGCCCCAATTTCTGCTTTAAACTTTAGGTACTATCCCAAAATGTATCACTAAGGTGACAGAAGTTGATTTCGGCGCATCATTTTTGAACAGGAGCTTCAACCGTTTTGTGGCATATGAGAAATTCCCTAAGCCCCGGACCTGTCGATTTTGGTCAAAAATGAAAATTTCAAAAGTGCCCCAATTTCTGCTTTAAACTTTAGGTACTATCCCAAAATGTATCACTACGGTGACAGAAGTTGATTTCAGAGCATCATTTTTGAACAGGAGCTTCAACCGTTTTGTGGCATATGAGAAATTCCCTAAGCCCCGGACCTGTCGATTTTGGTCAAAAATGAAAATTTCAAAAGTGCCCCAATTTCTGCTTTAAACTTTAGGTACTATCCCAAAATGTATCACTAAGGTGACAGAAGTTGATTTCAGAGCATCATTTTTGAACAGGAGCTTCAACCGTTTTGTGGCATATGAGAAATTCCCTGAGCCCCGGACCTGTCGATTTTGGTCAAAAATGAAAATTTCAAAAGTGCCCCAATTTCTGCTTTAAACTTTAGGTACTATCCCAAAATGTATCACTAAGGTGACAGAAGTTGATTTCAGAGCATCATTTTTGAACAGGAGCTTCAACCGTTTAGTGGCATATGAGAAATTCCCTAAGCCCCGGACCTGTCGATTTTGGTCAAAAATGAAAATTTCAAAAGTGCCCCAATTTCTGCTTTAAACTTTAGGTACTATCCCAAAATGTATCACTAAGGTGACAGAAGTTGATTTCGGCGCATCATTTTTGAACAGGAGCTTCAACCGTTTTGTGGCATATGAGAAATTCCCTAAGCCCCGGACCTGTCGATTTTGGTCAAAAATGAAAATTTCAAAAGTGCCCCAATCTCTGCTTTAAACTTTAGGTACTATCCCAAAATGTATCACTAAGGTGACAGAAGTTGATTTTGGAGCATCATTTTTGAACAGTAGCTTCAACCGTTTTGTGGCATATGAGAAATTCCCTAAGCCCCGGACCTGTCGATTTTGGTCAAAAATGAAAATTTCAAAAGTGCCCCAATTTCTGCTTTAAACTTTAGGTACTATCCCAAAATGTATCACTAAGGTGACAGAAGTTGATTTCAGAGCATCATTTTTGAACAGGAGCTTCAACCGTTTTGTGGCATATGAGAAATTCCCTAAGCCCCGGACCTGTCGATTTTGGTCAAAAATGAAAAATTCAAAAGTGCCCCAATTTCTGCTTTAAACTTTAGGTACTATCCCAAAATGTATCACTAAGGTGACAGAAGTTGATTTCGGCGCATCATTTTTGAACAGGAGCTTCAACCGTTTTGTGGCATATGAGAAATTCCCTAAGCCCCGGACCTGTCGATTTTGGTCAAAAATGAAAATTTCAAAAGTGCCCCAATTTCTGCTTTAAACTTTAGGTACTATCCCAAAATGTATCACTAAGGTGACAGAAGTTGATTTCAGAGCATCATTTTTGAACAGGAGCTTCAACCGTTTTGTGGCATATGAGAAATTCCCTAAGCCCCGGACCTGTCGATTTTGGTCAAAAATGAAAATTTCAAAAGTGCCCCAATTTCTGCTTTAAACTTTAGGTACTATCCCAAAATGTATCACTAAGGTGACAGAAGTTGATTTCGGCGCATCATTTTTGAACAGGAGCTTCAACCGTTTTGTGGCATATGAGAAATTCCCTAAGCCCCGGACCTGTCGATTTTGGTCAAAAATGAAAATTTCAAAAGTGCCCTAATTTCTGCTTTAAACTTTAGGTACTATCCCAAAATGTATCACTAAGGTGACAGAAGTTGATTTCGGCGCATCATTTTTGAACAGGAGCTTCAACCGTTTTGTGGCATATGAGAAATTCCCTAAGCCCCGGACCTGTCGATTTTGGTCAAAAATGAAAATTTCAAAAGTGCCCCAATTTCTGCTTTAAACTTTAGGTACTATCCCAAAATGTATCACTAAGGTGACAGAAGTTGATTTCAGAGCATCATTTTTGAACAGGAGCTTCAACCGTTTTGTGGCATATGAGAAATTCCCTAAGCCCCGGACCTGTCGATTTTGGTCAAAAATGAAAATTTCAAAAGTGCCCCAATTTCTGCTTTTAACTTTAGGTACTATCCCAAAATGTATCACTAAGGTGACAGAAGTTGATTTCAGAGCATCATTTTTGAACAGGAGCTTCAACCGTTTTGTGGCATATGAGAAATTCCCTAAGCCCCGGACCTGTCGATTTTGGTCAAAAATGAAAATTTCAAAAGTGCCCCAATTTCTGCTTTAAACTTTAGGTACTATCCCAAAATGTATCACTAAGGTGACAGAAGTTGATTTCTGAGCATCATTTTTGAACAGGAACTTCAACCGTTTTGTGGCATATGAGAAATTCCCTAAGCCCCGGACCTGTCGATTTTGGTCAAAAATGAAAATTTAAAAAGTGCCCCAATTTCTGCTTTAAACTTTAGGTACTATCCCAAAATGTATCACTAAGGTGACAGAAGTTGATTTCGGCGCATCATTTTTGAACAGGAGCTTAAACCGTTTTGTGGCATATGAGAAATTCCCTAAGCCCCGGACCTGTCGATTTTGGTCAAAAATGAAAATTTCAAAAGTGCCCCAATTTCTGCTTTAAACTTTAGGTACTATCCCAAAATGTATCACTAAGGTGACAGAAGTTGATTTCGGCGCATCATTTTTGAACAGGAGCTTAAACCGTTTTGTGGCATATGAGAAATTCCCTAAGCCCCGGACCTGTCGATTTTGGTCAAAAATGAAAATTTCAAAAGTGCCCCAATTTCTGCTTTAAACTTTAGGTACTATCCCAAAATGTATCACTAAGGTGACAGAAGTTGATTTCAGAGCATCATTTTTGAACAGGAGCTTCAACCGTTTTGTGGCATATGAGAAATTCCCTGAGCCCCGGACCTGTCGATTTTGGTCAAAAATGAAAATTTCAAAAGTGCCCCAATTTCTGCTTTAAACTTTAGGTACTATCCCAAAATGTATCACTAAGGTGACAGAAGTTGATTTCAGAGCATCATTTTTGAACAGGAGCTTCAACCGTTTAGTGGCATATGAGAAATTCCCTAAGCCCCGGACCTGTCGATTTTGGTCAAAAATGAAAATTTCAAAAGTGCCCCAATTTCTGCTTTAAACTTTAGGTACTATCCCAAAATGTATCACTAAGGTGACAGAAGTTGATTTCGGCGCATCATTTTTGAACAGGAGCTTCAACCGTTTTGTGGCATATGAGAAATTCCCTAAGCCCCGGACCTGTCGATTTTGGTCAAAAATGAAAATTTCAAAAGTGCCCCAATCTCTGCTTTAAACTTTAGGTACTATCCCAAAATGTATCACTAAGGTGACAGAAGTTGATTTTGGAGCATCATTTTTGAACAGTAGCTTCAACCGTTTTGTGGCATATGAGAAATTCCCTAAGCCCCGGACCTGTCGATTTTGGTCAAAAATGAAAATTTCAAAAGTGCCCCAATTTCTGCTTTAAACTTTAGGTACTATCCCAAAATGTATCACTAAGGTGACAGAAGTTTATTTCAGAGCATCATTTTTGAACAGGAGCTTCAACCGTTTAGTGGCATATGAGAAATTCCCTAAGCCCCGGACCTGTCGATTTTGGTCAAAAATGAAAATTTCAAAAGTGCCCCAATTTCTGCTTTAAACTTTAGGTACTATCCCAAAATGTATCACTAAGGTGACAGAAGTTGATTTCGGCGCATCATTTTTGAACAGGAGCTTCAACCGTTTTGTGGCATATGAGAAATTCCCTAAGCCCCGGACCTGTCGATTTTGGTCAAAAATGAAAATTTCAAAAGTGCCCCAATTTCTGCTTTAAACTTTAGGTACTATACCAAAATGTATCACTAAGGTGACAGAAGTTGATTTCAGAGCATCATTTTTGAACAGGAGCTTCAACCGTTTTGTGGCATATGAGAAATTCCCTAAGCCCCGGACCTGTCGATTTTGGTCAAAAATGAAAATTTCAAAAGTGCCCCAATTTCTGCTTTAAACTTTAGGTACTATCCCAAAATGTATCACTAAGGTGACAGAAGTTGATTTCAGAGCATCATTTTTGAACAGGAGCTTCAACCGTTTTGTGGCATATGAGAAATTCCCTAAACCCCGGACCTGTCGATTTTGGTCAAAAATGAAAATTTCAAAAGTGCCCCAATTTCTGCTTTTAACTTTAGGTACTATCCCAAAATGTATCACTAAGGTGACAGAAGTTGATTTCAGAGCATCATTTTTGAACAGGAGCTTCAACCGTTTTGTGGCATATGAGAAATTCCCTAAGCCCCGGACCTGTCGATTTTGGTCAAAAATGAAAATTTCAAAAGTGCCCCAATTTCTGCTTTAAACTTTAGGTACTATCCCAAAATGTATCACTAAGGTGACAGAAGTTGATTTCAGAGCATCATTTTTGAACAGGAGCTTCAACCGTTTTGTGGCATATGAGAAATTCCCTAAGCCCCGGACCTGTCGATTTTGGTCAAAAATGAAAATTTCAAAAGTGCCCCAATTTCTGCTTTAAACTTTAGGTACTATCCCAAAATGTATCACTACGGTGACAGAAGTTGATTTCAGAGCATCATTTTTGAACAGGAGCTTCAACCGTTTAGTGGCATATGAGAAATTCCCTAAGCCCCGGACCTGTCGATTTTGGTCAAAAATGAAAATTTCAAAAGTGCCCCAATTTCTGCTTTAAACTTTAGGTACTATCCCAAAATGTATCACTAAGGTGACAGAAGTTGATTTCGGCGCATCATTTTTGAACAGGAGCTTCAACCGTTTTGTGGCATATGAGAAATTCCCTAAGCCCCGGACCTGTCGATTTTGGTCAAAAATGAAAATTTCAAAAGTGCCCCAATTTCTGCTTTAAACTTTAGGTACTATCCCAAAATGTATCACTAAGGTGACAGAAGTTGATTTCAGAGCATCATTTTTGAACAGGAGCTTCAACCGTTTTGTGGCATATGAGAAATTCCCTAAGCCCCGGACCTGTCGATTTTGGTCAAAAATGAAAATTTCAAAAGTGCCCCAATTTCTGCTTTTAACTTTAGGTACTATCCCAAAATGTATCACTAAGGTGACAGAAGTTGATTTCAGAGCATCATTTTTGAACAGGAGCTTCAACCGTTTTGTGGCATATGAGAAATTCCCTAAACCCCGGACCTGTCGATTTTGGTCAAAAATGAAAATTTCAAAAGTGCCCCAATTTCTGCTTTAAACTTTAGGTACTATCCCAAAATGTATCACTAAGGTGACAGAAGTTGATTTCAGAGCATCATTTTTGAACAGGAGCTTCAACCGTTTTGTGGCATATGAGAAATTCCCTAAGCCCCGGACCTGTCGATTTTGGTCAAAAATGAAAATTTCAAAAGTGCCCCAATTTCTGCTTTAAACTTTAGGTACTATCCCAAAATGTATCACTAAGGTGACAGAAGTTGATTTCAGAGCATCATTTTTGAACAGGAGCTTCAACCGTTTAGTGGCATATGAGAAATTCCCTAAGCCCCGGACCTGTCGATTTTGGTCAAAAATGAAAATTTCAAAAGTGCCCCAATTTCTGCTTTAAACTTTAGGTACTATCCCAAAATGTATCACTAAGGTGACAGAAGTTGATTTCGCGCATCATTTTTGAACAGGAGCTTCAACCGTTTTGTGGCATATGAGAAATTCCCTAAGCCCCGGACCTGTCGATTTTGGTCAAAAATGAAAATTTCAAAAGTGCCCCAATTTCTGCTTTAAACTTTAGGTACTATCCCAAAATGTATCACTAAGGTGACAGAAGTTGATTTCAGAGCATCATTTTTGAACAGGAGCTTCAACCGTTTTGTGGCATATGAGAAATTCCCTAAGCCCCGGACCTGTCGATTTTGGTCAAAAATGAAAATTTCAAAAGTGCCCCAATTTCTGCTTTAAACTTTAGGTACTATCCCAAAATGTATCACTAAGGTGACAGAAGTTGATTTCAGAGCATCATTTTTGAACAGGAGCTTCAACCGTTTTGTGGCATATGAGAAATTCCCTAAGCCCCGGACCTGTCGATTTTGGTCAAAAATGAAAATTCAAAAGTGCCCCAATTTCTGCTTTAAACTTTAGGTACTATCCCAAAATGTATCACTAAGGTGACAGAAGTTGATTTCGGCGCATCATTTTGAACAGGAGCTTCAACCGTTTTGTGGCATATGAGAAATTCCCTAAGCCCCGGACCTGTCGATTTTGGTCAAAAATGAAAATTTCAAAAGTGCCCCAATTTCTGCTTTAAACTTTAGGTACTATCCCAAAATGTATCACTAAGGTGACAGAAGTTGATTTAGAGCATCATTTTTGAACAGGAGCTTCAACCGTTTAGTGGCATATGAGAAATTCCCTAAGCCCCGGACCTGTCGATTTTGGTCAAAAATGAAAATTTCAAAAGTGCCCCAATTTCTGCTTTAAACTTTAGGTACTATCCCAAAATGTATCACTAAGGTGACAGAAGTTGATTTCGGCGCATCATTTTTGAACAGGAGCTTCAACCGTTTTGTGGCATATGAGAAATTCCCTAAGCCCCGGACCTGTCGATTTTGGTCAAAAATGAAAATTTCAAAAGTGCCCCAATTTCTGCTTTAAACTTTAGGTACTATCCCAAAATGTATCACTAAGGTGACAGAAGTTGATTTCAGAGCATCATTTTTGAACAGGAGCTTCAACCGTTTAGTGGCATATGAGAAATTCCCTAAGCCCCGGACCTGTCGATTTTGGTCAAAAATGAAAATTTCAAAAGTGCCCCAATTTCTGCTTTAAACTTTAGGTACTATCCCAAAATGTATCACTAAGGTGACAGAAGTTGATTTCGGCGCATCATTTTTGAACAGGAGCTTCAACCGTTTTGTGGCATATGAGAAATTCCCTAAGCCCCGGACCTGTCGATTTTGGTCAAAAATGAAAATTTCAAAAGTGCCCCAATTTCTGCTTTAAACTTTAGGTACTATCCCAAAATGTATCACTAAGGTGACAGAAGTTGATTTCAGAGCATCATTTTTGAACAGGAGCTTCAACCGTTTTGTGGCATATGAGAAATTCCCTAAGCCCCGGACCTGTCGATTTTGGTCAAAAATGAAAATTTCAAAAGTGCCCCAATTTCTGCTTTAAACTTTAGGTACTATCCCAAAATGTATCACTAAGGTGACAGAAGTTGATTTCAGAGCATCATTTTTGAACAGGAGCTTCAACCGTTTTGTGGCATATGAGAAATTCCCTAAGCCCCGGACCTGTCGATTTTGGTCAAAAATGAAAAATTCAAAAGTGCCCCAATTTCTGCTTTAAACTTTAGGTACTATCCCAAAATGTATCACTAAGGTGACAGAAGTTGATTTCGGCGCATCATTTTTGAACAGGAGCTTCAACCGTTTTGTGGCATATGAGAAATTCCCTAAGCCCCGGACCTGTCGATTTTGGTCAAAAATGAAAATTTCAAAAGTGCCCCAATTTCTGCTTTAAACTTTAGGTACTATCCCAAAATGTATCACTAAGGTGACAGAAGTTGATTTCAGAGCATCATTTTTGAACAGGAGCTTCAACCGTTTTGTGGCATATGAGAAATTCCCTAAGCCCCGGACCTGTCGATTTTGGTCAAAAATGAAAATTTCAAAAGTGCCCCAATTTCTGCTTTAAACTTTAGGTACTATCCCAAAATGTATCACTAAGGTGACAGAAGTTGATTTCGGCGCATCATTTTTGAACAGGAGCTTCAACCGTTTTGTGGCATATGAGAAATTCCCTAAGCCCCGGACCTGTCGATTTTGGTCAAAAATGAAAATTTCAAAAGTGCCCTAATTTCTGCTTTAAACTTTAGGTACTATCCCAAAATTTATCACTAAGGTGACAGAAGTTGATTTCGGCGCATCATTTTTGAACAGGAGCTTCAACCGTTTTGTGGCATATGAGAAATTCCCTAAGCCCCGGACCTGTCGATTTTGGTCAAAAATGAAAATTTCAAAAGTGCCCCAATTTCTGCTTTAAACTTTAGGTACTATCCCAAAATGTATCACTAAGGTGACAGAAGTTGATTTCAGAGCATCATTTTTGAACAGGAGCTTCAACCGTTTTGTGGCATATGAGAAATTCCCTAAGCCCCGGACCTGTCGATTTTGGTCAAAAATGAAAATTTCAAAAGTGCCCCAATTTCTGCTTTAACTTTAGGTACTATCCCAAAATGTATCACTAAGGTGACAGAAGTTGATTTCAGAGCATCATTTTTGAACAGGAGCTTCAACCGTTTTGTGGCATATGAGAAATTCCCTAAGCCCCGGACCTGTCGATTTTGGTCAAAAATGAAAATTTCAAAAGTGCCCCAATTTCTGCTTTAAACTTTAGGTACTATCCCAAAATGTATCACTAAGGTGACAGAAGTTGATTTCTGAGCATCATTTTTGAACAGGAGCTTCAACCGTTTTGTGGCATATGAGAAATTCCCTAAGCCCCGGACCTGTCGATTTTGGTCAAAAATGAAAATTTAAAAAGTGCCCCAATTTCTGCTTTAAACTTTAGGTACTATCCCAAAATGTATCACTAAGGTGACAGAAGTTGATTTCGGCGCATCATTTTTGAACAGGAGCTTCAACCGTTTTGTGGCATATGAGAAATTCCCTAAGCCCCGGACCTGTCGATTTTGGTCAAAAATGAAAATTTCAAAAGTGCCCCAATTTCTGCTTTAAACTTTAGGTACTATCCCAAAATGTATCACTAAGGTGACAGAAGTTGATTTCGGCGCATCATTTTTGAACAGGAGCTTCAACCGTTTTGTGGCATATGAGAAATTCCCTAAGCCCCGGACCTGTCGATTTTGGTCAAAAATGAAAATTTCAAAAGTGCCCCAATTTCTGCTTTAAACTTTAGGTACTATCCCAAAATGTATCACTAAGGTGACAGAAGTTGATTTCAGAGCATCATTTTTGAACAGGAGCTTCAACCGTTTTGTGGCATATGAGAAATTCCCAAAGCCCCGGACCTGTCGATTTTGGTCAAAAATGAAAATTTCAAAAGTGCCCCAATTTCTGCTTTAAACTTTAGGTACTATCCCAAAATGTATCACTAAGGTGACAGAAGTTGATTTCAGAGCATCATTTTTGAACAGGAGCTTCAACCGTTTTGTGGCATATGAGAAATTCCCTAAGCCCCGAACCTGTCGATTTTGGTCAAAAATGAAAATTTCAAAAGTGCCCCAATTTCTGCTTTTAACTTTAGGTACTATCCCAAAATGTATCACTAAGGTGACAGAAGTTGATTTCAGAGCATCATTTTTGAACAGGAGCTTCAACCGTTTTGTGGCATATGAGAAATTCCCTAAGCCCCGGACCTGTCGATTTTGGTCAAAAATGAAAATTTCAAAAGTGCCCCAATTTCTGCTTTAAACTTTAGGTACTATCCCAAAATGTATCACTAAGGTGACAGAAGTTGATTTCAGAGCATCATTTTTGAACAGGAGCTTCAACCGTTTTGTGGCATATGAGAAATTCCCTAAGCCCCGGACCTGTCGATTTTGGTCAAAAATGAAAATTTCAAAAGTGCCCCAATTTCTGCTTTAAACTTTAGGTACTATCCCAAAATGTATCACTAAGGTGACAGAAGTTGATTTCAGAGCATCATTTTTGAACAGGAGCTTCAACCGTTTTGTGGCATATGAGAAATTCCCTAAGCCCCGGACCTGTCGATTTTGGTCAAAAATGAAAATTTCAAAAGTGCCCCAATTTCTGCTTTAAACTTTAGGTACTATCCAAAAATGTATCACTAAGGTGACAGAAGTTGATTTCTGAGCATCATTTTTGAACAGGAACTTCAACCTTTTTGTGGCATATGAGAAATTCCCTAAGCCCCGGACCTGTCGATTTTGGTCAAAAATGAAAATTTAAAAAGTGCCCCAATTTCTGCTTTAAACTTTAGGTACTATCCCAAAATGTATCACTAAGGTGACAGAAGTTGATTTCGGCGCATCATTTTTGAACAGGAGCTTCAACCGTTTTGTGGCATATGAGAAATTCCCTAAGCCCCGGACCTGTCGATTTTGGTCAAAAATGAAAATTTCAAAAGTGCCCCAATTTCTGCTTTAACTTTAGGTACTATCCCAAAATGTATCACTAAGGTGACAGAAGTTGATTTCAGAGCATCATTTTTGAACAGGAGCTTCAACCGTTTTGTGGCATATGAGAAATTCCCTAAGCCCAGGACCTGTCGATTTTGGTCAAAAATGAAAATTTCAAAAGTGCCCCAATTTCTGCTTTAAACTTTAGGTACTTTCCCAAAATGTATCACTAAGGTGACAGAAGTTGATTTTGGAGCATCATTTTTGAACAGTAGCTTGAACCATTTTGTGGCATATGAGAAATTCCCTAAGCCCCGGACCTGTAGATTTTGGTCAAAAATGAAAATTTAAAAAGTGCCCCAATTTCTGCTTTAAACTTTAGGTACTATCCCAAAATGTATCACTAAGGTGACAGAAGTTGATTTCGGCGCATCATTTTTGAACAGGAGCTTCAACCGTTTTGTGCCATATGAGAAATTCCCTAAGCCCCGGACCTGTCGATTTTGGTCAAAAATGAAAATTTCAAAAGTGCCCCAATTTCTGCTTTCAACTTTAGGTACTATCCCAAAATGTATCACTAAGGTGACAGAAGTTGATTTCAGAGCATCATTTTTGAACAGGAGCTTCAACCGTTTTGTGGCATATGAGAAATTCCCTAAGCCCAGGACCTGTCGATTTTGGTCAAAAATGAAAATTTCAAAAGTGCCCCAATTTCTGCTTTAAACTTTAGGTACTATCCCAAAATGTATCACTAAGGTGACAGAAGTTGATTTCGGAGCATCATTTTTGAACGGGAGCTTCAACCGTTTTGTGAACATATGAGAAATTCCCTAAGCCCCGGACCTGTCGATTTTGGTCAAAAATGAAAATGTCAAAAGTGCCCCAATTTCTGCTTTAAACTTTAGGTACTATCCCAAAATGTATCACTAAGGTGACAGAAGTTGATTTTGGAGCATCATTTTTGAACAGGAGCTTCAACCGTTTTGTGGCATATGAGAAATTCCCTAAGCCCCGGACCTGTCGATTTTGTCAAAAATGAAAATTTCAAAAGTGCCCCAATTTCTGCTTTAAACTTTAGGTACTATCCCAAAATGTATCACTAAGGTGACAGAAGTTGATTTCGGCGCATCATTTTTGAACAGGAGCTTCAACCGTTTTGTGGCATATGAGAAATTCCCTAAGCCCCGGACCTGTCGATTTTGGTCAAAAATGAAAATTTCAAAAGTGCCCCAATTTCTGCTTTTAACTTTAGGTACTATCCCAAAATGTATCACTAAGGTGACAGAAGTTGATTTCAGAGCATCATTTTTGAACAGGAGCTTCAACCGTTTTGTGGCATATGAGAAATTCCCTAAGCCCAGGACCTGTCGATTTTGGTCAAAAATGAAAATTTCAAAAGTGCCCCAATTTCTGCTTTAAACTTTAGGTACTATCCCAAAATGTATCACTAAGGTGACAGAAGTTGATTTCGCAGCATCATTTTTGAACAGGAGCTTCAACCGTTTTGTGGCATATGAGAAATTCCCTAAGCCCCGGACCTGTCGATTTTGGTCAAAAATGAAAATTTCAAAAGTGCCCCAATTTCTGCTTTAAACTTTAGGTACTATCCCAAAATGTATCACTAAGGTGACAGAAGTTGATTTCGGCGCATCATTTTTGAACAGGAGCTTCAACCGTTTTGTGGCATATGAGAAATTCCCTAAGCCCCGGACCTGTCGATTTTGGTCAAAAATGAAAATTTCAAAAGTGCCCCAATTTCTGCTTTAAACTTTAGGTACTATCCCAAAATGTATCACTAAGGTGACAGAAGTTGATTTCAGAGCATCATTTTTGAACAGGAGCTTCAACCGTTTTGTGGCATATGAGAAATTCCCTAAGCCCCGGACCTGTCGATTTTGGTCAAAAATGAAAATTTCAAAAGTGCCCCAATTTCTGCTTTAAACTTTAGGTACTATCCCAAAATGTATCACTAAGGTGACAGAAGTTGATTTCAGAGCATCATTTTTGAACAGGAGCTTCAACCGTTTTGTAGCATATGAGAAATTCCCTAAGCCCCGGACCTGTCGATTTTGGTCAAAAATGAAAATTTCAAAAGTGCCCCAATTTCTGCTTTAAACTTTAGGTACTATCCCAAAATGTATCACTAAGGTGACAGAAGTTGATTTCGGCGCATCATTTTTGAACAGGAGCTTCAACCGTTTTGTGGCATATGAGAAATTCCCTAAGCCCCGGACCTGTCGATTTTGGTCAAAAATGAAAATTTCAAAAGTGCCCCAATTTCTGCTTTAAACTTTAGGTACTATCCCAAAATGTATCACTAAGGTGACAGAAGTTGATTTCGGCGCATCATTTTTGAACAGGAGCTTCAACCGTTTTGTGGCATATGAGAAATTCCCTAAGCCCCGGACCTGTCGATTTTGGTCAAAAATGAAAATTTCAAAAGTGCCCCAATTTCTGCTTTAAACTTTAGGTACTATCCCAAAATGTATCACTAAGGTGACAGAAGTTGATTTCAGAGCATCATTTTTGAACAGGAGCTTCAACCGTTTTGTGGCATATGAGAAATTCCCTAAGCCCCGGACCTGTCGATTTTGGTCAAAAATGAAAATTTCAAAAGTGCCCCAATTTCTGCTTTAAACTTTAGGTACTATCCCAAAATGTATCACTAAGGTGACAGAAGTTGATTTCGGCGCATCATTTTTGAACAGGAGCTTCAACCGTTTTGTGGCATATGAGAAATTCCCTAAGCCCCGGACCTGTCGATTTTGGTCAAAAATGAAAATTTCAAAAGTGCCCCAATTTCTGCTTTAAACTTTAGGTACTATCCCAAAATGTATCACTAAGGTGACAGAAGTTGATTTCGGCGCATCATTTTTGAACAGGAGCTTCAACCGTTTTGTGGCATATGAGAAATTCCCTAAGCCCCGGACCTGTCGATTTTGGTCAAAAATGAACATTTCAAAAGTGCCCCAATTTCTGCTTTTAACTTTAGGTACTATCCCAAAATGTATCACTAAGGTGACAGAAGTTGATTTCAGAGCATCATTTTTGAACAGGAGCTTCAACCGTTTTGTGGCATATGAGAAATTCCCTAAGCCCAGGACCTGTCGATTTTGGTCAAAAATGAAAATTTCAAAAGTGCCCCAATTTCTGCTTTAAACTTTAGGTACTATCCCAAAATGTATCACTAAGGTGACAGAAGTTGATTTCGGAGCATCATTTTTGAACAGGAGCTTCAACCGTTTTGTGGCATATGAGATATTCCCTAAGCCCCGGACCTGTCGATTTTGGTCAAAAATGAAAATTTCAAAAGTGCCCCAATTTCTGCTTTAAACTTTAGGTACTATCCCAAAATGTATCACTAAGGTGATAGAAGTTGATTTCGGCGCATTATTTTTGAACAGGAGCTTCAACCGTTTTGTGGCATATGAGAAATTCCCTAAGCCCCGGACCTGTCGATTTTGGTCAAAAATGAAAATTTCAAAAGTGCCCCAATTTCTGCTTTAAACTTTAGGTACTATCCCAAAATGTATCACTAAGGTGACAGAAGTTGATTTCGGAGCATCATTTTTGAACAGGAGCTTCAACCGTTTTGTGGCATATGAGAAATTCCCTAAGCCCCGGACCTGTCGATTTTGGTCAAAAATGAAAATTTCAAAAGTGCCCCAATTTCTGCTTTAAACTTTAGGTACTATCCCAAAATCTATCACTAAGGTGACAGAAGTTGATTTCGGCGCATCATTTTTGAACAGGAGCTTCAACCGTTTTGTGGCATATGAGAAATTCCCTAAGCCCCGGACCTGTCGATTTTGGTCAAAAATGAAAATTTCAAAAGTGCCCCAATTTCTGCTTTAAACTTTAGGTACTATCCCAAAATGTATCACTAAGGTGACAGAAGTTGATTTCAGAGCATCATTTTTGAACAGGAGCTTCAACCGTTTTGTGGCATATGAGAAATTCCCTAAGCCCCGGACCTGTCGATTTTGGTCAAAAATGAAAATTTCAAAAGTGCCCCAATTTCTGCTTTAAACTTTAGGTACTATCCCAAAATGTATCACTAAGGTGACAGAAGTTGATTTCAGAGCATCATTTTTGAACAGGAGCTTCAACCGTTTTGTGGCATATGAGAAATTCCCAAAGCCCCGGACCTGTCGATTTTGGTCAAAAATGAAAATTTCAAAAGTGCCCCAATTTCTGCTTTAAACTTTAGGTACTATCCCAAAATGTATCACTAAGGTGACAGAAGTTGATTTCAGAGCATCATTTTTGAACAGGAGCTTCAACCGTTTTGTGGCATATGAGAAATTCCCTAAGCCCCGAACCTGTCGATTTTGGTCAAAAATAAAAATTTCAAAAGTGCCCCAATTTCTGCTTTTAACTTTAGGTACTATCCCAAAATGTATCACTAAGGTGACAGAAGTTGATTTCAGAGCATCATTTTTGAACAGGAGCTTCAACCGTTTTGTGGCATATGAGAAATTCCCTAAGCCCCGGACCTGTCGATTTTGGTCAAAAATTAAAATTTCAAAAGTGCCCCAATTTCTGCTTTTAACTTTAGGTACTATCCCAAAATGTATCACTAAGGTGACAGAAGTTGATTTCGGCGCATCATTTTTGAACAGGAGCTTCAACCGTTTTGTGGCATATGAGAAATTCCCTAAGCCCCGGACCTGTCGATTTTGGTCAAAAATGAAAATTTCAAAAGTCCCCCAATTTCTGCTTTAAACTTTAGGTACTATCCCAAAATGTATCACTAAGGTGACAGAAGTTGATTTCAGAGCATCATTTTTGAACAGGAGCTTCAACCTTTTTGTGGCATATGAGAAATTCCCTAAGCCCCGGACCTGTCGATTTTGGTCAAAAATTAAAATTTAAAAAGTGCCCCAATTTCTGCTTTAAACTTTAGGTACTATCCCAAAATGTATCACTAAGGTGACAGAAGTTGATTTCGGCGCATCATTTTTGAACAGGAGCTTCAACCGTTTTGTGGCATATGAGAAATTCCCTAAGCCCCGGACCTGTCGATTTTGGTCAAAAATGAAAATTTCAAAAGTGCCCCAATTTCTGCTTTAAACTTTAGGTACTATCCCAAAATGTATCACTAAGGTGACAGAAGTTGATTTCAGAGCATCATTTTTGAACAGGAGCTTCAACCGTTTTGTGGCATATGAGAAAATCCCTAAGCCCCGGACCTGTCGATTTTGGTCAAAAATGAAAATTTCAAAAGTGCCCCAATTTCTGCTTTAAACTTTAGGTACTATCCAAAAATGTATCACTAAGGTGACAGAAGTTGATTTCTGAGCATCATTTTTGAACAGGAACTTCAACCTTTTTGTGGCATATGAGAAATTCCCTAAGCCCCGGACCTGTCGATTTTGGTCAAAAATTAAAATTTAAAAAGTGCCCCAATTTCTGCTTTAAACTTTAGGTACTATCCCAAAATGTATCACTAAGGTGACAGAAGTTGATTTGGGCGCATCATTTTTGAACAGGAGCTTCAACCGTTTTGTGGCATATGAGAAATTCCCTAAGCCCCGGACCTGTCGATTTTGGTCAAAAATGAAAATTTCAAAAGTGCCCCAATTTCTGCTTTTAACTTTAGGTACTATCCCAAAATGTATCACTAAGGTGACAGAAGTTGATTTCAGAGCATCATTTTTGAACAGGAGCTTCAACCGTTTTGTGGCATATGAGAAATTCCCTAAGCCCAGGACCTGTCGATTTTGGTCAAAAATGAAAATTTCAAAAGTGCCCCAATTTCTGCTTTAAACTTTAGGTACTTTCCCAAAATGTATCACTAAGGTGACAGAAGTTGATTTTGGAGCATCATTTTTGAACAGTAGCTTGAACCATTTTGTGGCATATGAGAAATTCCCTAAGCCCCGGACCTGTAGATTTTGGTCAAAAATGAAAATTTAAAAAGTGCCCCAATTTCTGCTTTAAACTTTAGGTACTATCCCAAAATGTATCACTAAGGTGACAGAAGTTGATTTCGGCGCATCATTTTTGAACAGGAGCTTCAACCGTTTTGTGCCATATGAGAAATTCCCTAAGCCCCGGACCTGTCGATTTTGGTCAAAAATGAAAATTTCAAAAGTGCCCCAATTTCTGCTTTCAACTTTAGGTACTATCCCAAAATGTATCACTAAGGTGACAGAAGTTGATTTCAGAGCATCATTTTTGAACAGGAGCTTCAACCGTTTTGTGACATATCAGAAATTCCCTAAGCCCCGGACCTGTCGATTTTGGTCAAAAATGAAAATTTCAAAAGTGCCCCAATTTCTGCTTTAAACTTTAGGTACTATCCCAAAATGTATCACTAAGGTGACAGAAGTTGATTTCGGCGCATCATTTTTGAACAGGAGCTTCAACCATTTTGTGGCATATGAGAAATTCCCTAAGCCCCGGACCTGTCGATTTTGGTCAAAAATGAAAATTTCAAAAGTGCCCCAATTTCTTCTTTAAACTTTAGGTACTATCCCAAAATGTATCACTAAGGTGACAGAAGTTGATTTTGGAGCATCATTTTTGAACAGGAGCTTCAACCGTTTTGTGGCATATGAGAAATTCCCTAAGCCCCGGACCTGTCGATTTTGGTCAAAAATGAAAATTTCAAAAGTGCCCCAATTTCTGCTTTAAACTTTAGGTACTATCCCAAAATGTATCACTAAGGTGACAGAAGTTGATTTCGGCGCATCATTTTTGAACAGGAGCTTCAACCGTTTTGTGGCATATGAGAAATTCCCTAAGCCCCGGACCTGTCAATTTTGGTCAAAAATGAAAATTTCAAAAGTGCCCCAATTTCTGCTTTTAACTTTAGGTACTATCCCAAAATGTATCACTAAGGTGACAGAAGTTGATTTCAGAGCATCATTTTTGAACAGGAGCTTCAACCGTTTTGTGGCATATGAGAAATTCCCTAAGCCCAGGACCTGTCGATTTTGGTCAAAAATGAAAATTTCAAAAGTGCCCCAATTTCTGCTTTAAACTTTAGGTACTATCCCAAAATGTATCACTAAGGTGACAGAAGTTGATTTCGGAGCATCATTTTTGAACAGGAGCTTCAACCGTTTTGTGGCATATGAGAAATTCCCTAAGCCCCGGACCTGTCGATTTTGGTCAAAAATGAAAATTTCAAAAGTGCCCCAATTTCTGCTTTAAACTTTAGGTACTATCCCAAAATGTATCACTAAGGTGACAGAAGTTGATTTCGGCGCATCATTTTTGAACAGGAGCTTCAACCGTTTTGTGGCATATGAGAAATTCCCTAAGCCCCGGACCTGTCGATTTTGGTCAAAAATGAAAATTTCAAAAGTGCCCCAATTTCTGCTTTAAACTTTAGGTACTATCCCAAAATGTATCACTAAGGTGACAGAAGTTGATTTCAGAGCATCATTTTTGAACAGGAGCTTCAACCGTTTTGTAGCATATGAGAAATTCCCTAAGCCCCGGACCTGTCGATTTTGGTCAAAAATGAAAATTTCAAAAGTGCCCCAATTTCTGCTTTAAACTTTAGGTACTATCCCAAAATGTATCACTAAGGTGACAGAAGTTGATTTCGGCGCATCATTTTTGAACAGGAGCTTCAACCGTTTTGTGGCATATGAGAAATTCCCTAAGCCCCGGACCTGTCGATTTTGGTCAAAAATGAAAATTTCAAAAGTGCCCCAATTTCTGCTTTAAACTTTAGGTACTATCCCAAAATGTATCACTAAGGTGACAGAAGTTGATTTCAGAGCATCATTTTTGAACAGGAGCTTCAACCGTTTTGTAGCATATGAGAAATTCCCTAAGCCCCGGACCTGTCGATTTTGGTCAAAAATGAAAATTTCAAAAGTGCCCCAATTTCTGCTTTAAACTTTAGGTACTATCCCAAAATGTATCACTAAGGTGACAGAAGTTGATTTCGGCGCATCATTTTTGAACAGGAGCTTCAACCGTTTTGTGGCATATGAGAAATTCCCTAAGCCCCGGACCTGTCGATTTTGGTCAAAAATGAAAATTTCAAAAGTGCCCCAATTTCTGCTTTAAACTTTAGGTACTATCCCAAAATGTATCACTAAGGTGACAGAAGTTGATTTCAGAGCATCATTTTTGAACAGGAGCTTCAACCGTTTTGTGGCATATGAGAAATTCCCTAAGCCCCGGACCTGTCGATTTTGGTCAAAAATGAAAATTTCAAAAGTGCCCCAATTTCTGCTTTAAACTTTAGGTACTATCCCAAAATGTATCACTAAGGTGACAGAAGTTGATTTCGGAGCATCATTTTTGAACAGGAGCTTCAACCGTTTTGTGGCATATGAGATATTCCCTAAGCCCCGGACCTGTCGATTTTGGTCAAAAATTAAAATTTCAAAAGTGCCCCAATTTCTGCTTTAAACTTTAGGTACTATCCCAAAATGTATCACTAAGGTGATAGAAGTTGATTTCGGCGCATTATTTTTGAACAGGAGCTTCAACCGTTTTGTGGCATATGAGAAATTCCCTAAGCCCCGGACCTGTCGATTTTGGTCAAAAATGAAAATTTCAAAAGTGCCCCAATTTCTGCTTTAAACTTTAGGTACTATCCCAAAATGTATCACTAAGGTGACAGAAGTTGATTTCGGAGCATCATTTTTGAACAGGAGCTTCAACCGTTTTGTGGCATATGAGAAATTCCCTAAGCCCCGGACCTGTCGATTTTGGTCAAAAATGAAAATTTCAAAAGTGCCCCAATTTCTGCTTTAAACTTTAGGTACTATCCCAAAATCTATCACTAAGGTGACAGAAGTTGATTTCGGCGCATCATTTTTGAACAGGAGCTTCAACCGTTTTGTGGCATATGAGAAATTCCCTAAGCCCCGGACCTGTCGATTTTGGTCAAAAATGAAAATTTCAAAAGTGCCCCAATTTCTGCTTTAAACTTTAGGTACTATCCCAAAATGTATCACTAAGGTGACAGAAGTTGATTTCAGAGCATCATTTTTGAACAGGAGCTTCAACCGTTTTGTGGCATATGAGAAATTCCCTAAGCCCCGGACCTGTCGATTTTGGTCAAAAATGAAAATTTCAAAAGTGCCCCAATTTCTGCTTTAAACTTTAGGTACTATCCCAAAATGTATCACTAAGGTGACAGAAGTTGATTTCAGAGCATCATTTTTGAACAGGAGCTTCAACCGTTTTGTGGCATATGAGAAATTCCCAAAGCCCCGGACCTGTCGATTTTGGTCAAAAATGAAAATTTCAAAAGTGCCCCAATTTCTGCTTTAAACTTTAGGTACTATCCCAAAATGTATAACTAAGGTGACAGAAGTTGATTTCAGAGCATCATTTTTGAACAGGAGCTTCAACCGTTTTGTGGCATATGAGAAATTCCCTAAGCCCCGAACCTGTCGATTTTGGTCAAAAATGAAAATTTCAAAAGTGCCCCAATTTCTGCTTTTAACTTTAGGTACTATCCCAAAATGTATCACTAAGGTGACAGAAGTTGATTTCAGAGCATCATTTTTGAACAGGAGCTTCAACCGTTTTGTGGCATATGAGAAATTCCCTAAGCCCCGGACCTGTCGATTTTGGTCAAAAATTAAAATTTCAAAAGTGCCCCAATTTCTGCTTTTAACTTTAGGTACTATCCCAAAATGTATCACTAAGGTGACAGAAGGTGATTTCGGCGCATCATTTTTGAACAGGAGCTTCAACCGTTTTGTGGCATATGAGAAATTCCCTAAGCCCCGGACCTGTCGATTTTGGTCAAAAATGAAAATTTCAAAAGTGCCCCAATTTCTGCTTTAAACTTTAGGTACTATCCCAAAATGTATCACTAAGGTGACAGAAGTTGATTTCAGAGCATCATTTTTGAACAGGAGCTTCAACCTTTTTGTGGCATATGAGAAATTCCCTAAGCCCCGGACCTGTCGATTTTGGTCAAAAATGAAAATTTAAAAAGTGCCCCAATTTCTGCTTTAAACTTTAGGTACTATCCCAAAATGTATCACTAAGGTGACAGAAGTTGATTTCGGCGCATCATTTTTGAACAGGAGCTTCAACCGTTTTGTGGCATATGAGAAATTCCCTAAGCCCCGGACCTGTCGATTTTGGTCAAAAATGAAAATTTCAAAAGTGCCCCAATTTCTGCTTTAAACTTTAGGTACTATCCCAAAATGTATCACTAAGGTGACAGAAGTTGATTTCGGAGCATCATTTTTGAACAGGAGCTTCAACCGTTTTGTGACATATGAGAAATTCCCTAAGCCCCGGACCTGTCGATTTTGGTCAAAAATGAAAATTTCAAAAGTGCCCCAATTTCTGCTTTAAACTTTAGGTACTATCCCAAAATGTATCACTAAGGTGACAGAAGTTGATTTCGGCGCATCATTTTTGAACAGGAGCTTCAACCATTTTGTGGCATATGAGAAATTCCCTAAGCCCCGGACCTGTCGATTTTGGTCAAAAATGAAAATTTCAAAAGTGCCCCAATTTCTTCTTTAAACTTTAGGTACTATCCCAAAATGTATCACTAAGGTGACAGAAGTTGATTTTGGAGCATCATTTTTGAACAGGAGCTTCAACCGTTTTGTGGCATATGAGAAATTCCCTAAGCCCCGGACCTGTCGATTTTGGTCAAAAATGAAAATTTCAAAAGTGCCCCAATTTCTGCTTTAAACTTTAGGTACTATCCCAAAATGTATCACTAAGGTGACAGAAGTTGATTTCGGCGCATCATTTTTGAACAGGAGCTTCAACCGTTTTGTGGCATATGAGAAATTCCCTAAGCCCCGGACCTGTCAATTTTGGTCAAAAATGAAAATTTCAAAAGTGCCCCAATTTCTGCTTTTAACTTTAGGTACTATCCCAAAATGTATCACTAAGGTGACAGAAGTTGATTTCAGAGCATCATTTTTGAACAGGAGCTTCAACCGTTTTGTGGCATATGAGAAATTCCCTAAGCCCAGGACCTGTCGATTTTGGTCAAAAATGAAAATTTCAAAAGTGCCCCAATTTCTGCTTTAAACTTTAGGTACTATCCCAAAATGTATCACTAAGGTGACAGAAGTTGATTTCGGAGCATCATTTTTGAACAGGAGCTTCAACCGTTTTGTGGCATATGAGAAATTCCCTAAGCCCCGGACCTGTCGATTTTGGTCAAAAATGAAAATTTCAAAAGTGCCCCAATTTCTGCTTTAAACTTTAGGTACTATCCCAAAATGTATCACTAAGGTGACAGAAGTTGATTTCGGCGCATCATTTTTGAACAGGAGCTTCAACCGTTTTGTGGCATATGAGAAATTCCCTAAGCCCCGGACCTGTCGATTTTGGTCAAAAATGAAAATTTCAAAAGTGCCCCAATTTCTGCTTTAAACTTTAGGTACTATCCCAAAATGTATCACTAAGGTGACAGAAGTTGATTTCAGAGCATCATTTTTGAACAGGAGCTTCAACCGTTTTGTGGCATATGAGAAATTCCCTAAGCCCCGGACCTGTTGATTTTGGTCAAAAATGAAAATTTCAAAAGTGCCCCAATTTCTGCTTTAAACTTTAGGTACTATCCCAAAATGTATCACTAAGGTGACAGAAGTTGATTTCAGAGCATCATTTTTGAACAGGAGCTTCAACCGTTTTGTAGCATATGAGAAATTCCCTAAGCCCCGGACCTGTCGATTTTGGTCAAAAATGAAAATTTCAAAAGTGCCCCAATTTCTGCTTTAAACTTTAGGTACTATCCCAAAATGTATCACTAAGGTGACAGAAGTTGATTTCGGCGCATCATTTTTGAACAGGAGCTTCAACCGTTTTGTGGCATATGAGAAATTCCCTAAGCCCCGGACCTGTCGATTTTGGTCAAAAATGAAGATTTCAAAAGTGCCCCAATTTCTGCTTTAAACTTTAGGTACTATCCCAAAATGTATCACTAAGGTGACAGAAGTTGATTTCGGCGCATCATTTTTGAACAGGAGCTTCAACCGTTTTGTGGCATATGAGAAATTCCCTAAGCCCCGGACCTGTCGATTTTGGTCAAAAATGAAAATTTCAAAAGTGCCCCAATTTCTGCTTTAAACTTTAGGTACTATCCCAAAATGTATCACTAAGGTGACAGAAGTTGATTTCAGAGCATCATTTTTGAACAGGAGCTTCAACCGTTTTGTGGCATATGAGAAATTCCCTAAGCCCCGGACCTGTCGATTTTGGTCAAAAATGAAAATTTCAAAAGTGCCCCAATTTCTGCTTTAAACTTTAGGTACTATCCCAAAATGTATCACTAAGGTGACAGAAGTTGATTTCGGCGCATCATTTTTGAACAGGAGCTTCAACCGTTTTGTGGCATATGAGAAATTCCCTAAGCCCCGGACCTGTCGATTTTGGTCAAAAATGAAAATTTCAAAAGTGCCCCAATTTCTGCTTTAAACTTTAGGTACTATCCCAAAATGTATCACTAAGGTGACAGAAGTTGATTTCGGCGCATCATTTTTGAACAGGAGCTTCAACCGTTTTGTGGCATATGAGAAATTCCCTAAGCCCCGGACCTGTCGATTTTGGTCAAAAATGAACATTTCAAAAGTGCCCCAATTTCTGCTTTTAACTTTAGGTACTATCCCAAAATGTATCACTAAGGTGACAGAAGTTGATTTCAGAGCATCATTTTTGAACAGGAGCTTCAACCGTTTTGTGGCATATGAGAAATTCCCTAATCCCAGGACCTGTCGATTTTGGTCAAAAATGAAAATTTCAAAAGTGCCCCAATTTCTGCTTTAAACTTTAGGTACTATCCCAAAATGTATCACTAAGGTGACAGAAGTTGATTTCGGAGCATCATTTTTGAACAGGAGCTTCAACCGTTTTGTGGCATATGAGATATTCCCTAAGCCCCGGACCTGTCGATTTTGGTCAAAAATGAAAATTTCAAAAGTGCCCCAATTTCTGCTTTAAACTTTAGGTACTATCCCAAAATGTATCACTAAGGTGATAGAAGTTGATTTCGGCGCATTATTTTTGAACAGGAGCTTCAACCGTTTTGTGGCATATGAGAAATTCCCTAAGCCCCGGACCTGTCGATTTTGGTCAAAAATGAAAATTTCAAAAGTGCCCCAATTTCTGCTTTAAACTTTAGGTACTATCCCAAAATGTATCACTAAGGTGACAGAAGTTGATTTCAGAGCATCATTTTTGAACAGGAGCTTCAACCGTTTTGTAGCATATGAGAAATTCCCTAAGCCCCGGACCTGTCGATTTTGGTCAAAAATGAAAATTTCAAAAGTGCCCCAATTTCTGCTTTAAACTTTAGGTACTATCCCAAAATGTATCACTAAGGTGACAGAAGTTGATTTCAGAGCATCATTTTTGAACAGGAGCTTCAACCGTTTTGTGGCATATGAGAAATTCCCTAAGCCCCGGACCTGTCGATTTTGGTCAAAAATGAAAATTTCAAAAGTGCCCCAATTTCTGCTTTAAACTTTAGGTACTATCCCAAAATGTATCACTAAGGTGACAGAAGTTGATTTCGGCGCATCATTTTTGAACAGGAGCTTCAACCGTTTTGTGGCATATGAGAAATTCCCTAAGCCCCGGACCTGTCGATTTTGGTCAAAAATGAAAATTTCAAAAGTGCCCCAATTTCTGCTTTAAACTTTAGGTACTATCCCAAAATGTATCACTAAGGTGACAGAAGTTGATTTCGGCGCATCATTTTTGAACAGGAGCTTCAACCGTTTTGTGGCATATGAGAAATTCCCTAAGCCCCGGACCTGTCGATTTTGGTCAAAAATGAACATTTCAAAAGTGCCCCAATTTCTGCTTTTAACTTTAGGTACTATCCCAAAATGTATCACTAAGGTGACAGAAGTTGATTTCAGAGCATCATTTTTGAACAGGAGCTTCAACCGTTTTGTGGCATATGAGAAATTCCCTAATCCCAGGACCTGTCGATTTTGGTCAAAAATGAAAATTTCAAAAGTGCCCCAATTTCTGCTTTAAACTTTAGGTACTATCCCAAAATGTATCACTAAGGTGACAGAAGTTGATTTCGGAGCATCATTTTTGAACAGGAGCTTCAACCGTTTTGTGGCATATGAGATATTCCCTAAGCCCCGGACCTGTCGATTTTGGTCAAAAATGAAAATTTCAAAAGTGCCCCAATTTCTGCTTTAAACTTTAGGTACTATCCCAAAATGTATCACTAAGGTGATAGAAGTTGATTTCGGCGCATTATTTTTGAACAGGAGCTTCAACCGTTTTGTGGCATATGAGAAATTCCCTAAGCCCCGGACCTGTCGATTTTGGTCAAAAATGAAAATTTCAAAAGTGCCCCAATTTCTGCTTTAAACTTTAGGTACTATCCCAAAATGTATCACTAAGGTGACAGAAGTTGATTTCGGAGCATCATTTTTGAACAGGAGCTTCAACCGTTTTGTGGCATATGAGAAATTCCCTAAGCCCCGGACCTGTCGATTTTGGTCAAAAATGAAAATTTCAAAAGTGCCCCAATTTCTGCTTTAAACTTTAGGTACTATCCCAAAATCTATCACTAAGGTGACAGAAGTTGATTTCGGCGCATCATTTTTGAACAGGAGCTTCAACCGTTTTGTGGCATATGAGAAATTCCCTAAGCCCCGGACCTGTCGATTTTGGTCAAAAATGAAAATTTCAAAAGTGCCCCAATTTCTGCTTTAAACTTTAGGTACTATCCCAAAATCTATCACTAAGGTGACAGAAGTTGATTTCGGCGCATCATTTTTGAACAGGAGCTTCAACCGTTTTGTGGCATATGAGAAATTCCCTAAGCCCCGGACCTGTCGATTTTGGTCAAAAATGAAAATTTCAAAAGTGCCCCAATTTCTGCTTTAAACTTTAGGTACTATCCCAAAATGTATCACTAAGGTGACAGAAGTTGATTTCGGAGCATCATTTTTGAACAGGAGCTTCAACCGTTTTGTGGCATATGAGAAATTCCCTAAGCCCCGGACCTGTCGATTTTGGTCAAAAATGAAAATTTCAAAAGTGCCCCAATTTCTGCTTTAAACTTTAGGTACTATCCCAAAATGTATCACTAAGGTGACAGAAGTTGATTTCGGAGCATCATTTTTGAACAGGAGCTTCAACCGTTTTGTGGCATATGAGAAATTCCCTAAGCCCCGGACCTGTCGATTTTGGTCAAAAATGAAAATTTCAAAAGTGCCCCAATTTCTGCTTTAAACTTTAGGTACTATCCCAAAATGTATCACTAAGGTGACAGAAGTTGATTTCAGAGCATCATTTTTGAACAGGAGCTTCAACCGTTTTGTAGCATATGAGAAATTCCCTAAGCCCCGGACCTGTCGATTTTGGTCAAAAATGAAAATTTCAAAAGTGCCCCAATTTCTGCTTTAAACTTTAGGTACTATCCCAAAATGTATCACTAAGGTGACAGAAGTTGATTTCGGCGCATCATTTTTGAACAGGAGCTTCAACCGTTTTGTGGCATATGAGAAATTCCCTAAGCCCCGGACCTGTCGATTTTGGTCAAAAATGAAAATTTCAAAAGTGCCCCAATTTCTGCTTTAAACTTTAGGTACTATCCCAAAATGTATCACTAAGGTGACAGAAGTTGATTTCAGAGCATCATTTTTGAACAGGAGCTTCAACCGTTTTGTAGCATATGAGAAATTCCCTAAGCCCCGGACCTGTCGATTTTGGTCAAAAATGAAAATTTCAAAAGTGCCCCAATTTCTGCTTTAAACTTTAGGTACTATCCCAAAATGTATCACTAAGGTGACAGAAGTTGATTTCGGCGCATCATTTTTGAACAGGAGCTTCAACCGTTTTGTGGCATATGAGAAATTCCCTAAGCCCCGGACCTGTCGATTTTGGTCAAAAATGAAAATTTCAAAAGTGCCCCAATTTCTGCTTTAAACTTTAGGTACTATCCCAAAATGTATCACTAAGGTGACAGAAGTTGATTTCAGAGCATCATTTTTGAACAGGAGCTTCAACCGTTTTGTGGCATATGAGAAATTCCCTAAGCCCCGGACCTGTCGATTTTGGTCAAAAATGAAAATTTCAAAAGTGCCCCAATTTCTGCTTTAAACTTTAGGTACTATCCCAAAATGTATCACTAAGGTGACAGAAGTTGATTTCGGCGCATCATTTTTGAACAGGAGCTTCAACCGTTTTGTGGCATATGAGAAATTCCCTAAGCCCCGGACCTGTCGATTTTGGTCAAAAATGAAAATTTCAAAAGTGCCCCAATTTCTGCTTTAAACTTTAGGTACTATCCCAAAATGTATCACTAAGGTGACAGAAGTTGATTTCGGCGCATCATTTTTGAACAGGAGCTTCAACCGTTTTGTGGCATATGAGAAATTCCCTAAGCCCCGGACCTGTCGATTTTGGTCAAAAATGAACATTTCAAAAGTGCCCCAATTTCTGCTTTTAACTTTAGGTACTATCCCAAAATGTATCACTAAGGTGACAGAAGTTGATTTCAGAGCATCATTTTTGAACAGGAGCTTCAACCGTTTTGTGGCATATGAGAAATTCCCTAAGCCCAGGACCTGTCGATTTTGGTCAAAAATGAAAATTTCAAAAGTGCCCCAATTTCTGCTTTAAACTTTAGGTACTATCCCAAAATGTATCACTAAGGTGACAGAAGTTGATTTCGGAGCATCATTTTTGAACAGGAGCTTCAACCGTTTTGTGGCATATGAGATATTCCCTAAGCCCCGGACCTGTCGATTTTGGTCAAAAATTAAAATTTCAAAAGTGCCCCAATTTCTGCTTTAAACTTTAGGTACTATCCCAAAATGTATCACTAAGGTGATAGAAGTTGATTTCGGCGCATTATTTTTGAACAGGAGCTTCAACCGTTTTGTGGCATATGAGAAATTCCCTAAGCCCCGGACCTGTCGATTTTGGTCAAAAATGAAAATTTCAAAAGTGCCCCAATTTCTGCTTTAAACTTTAGGTACTATCCCAAAATGTATCACTAAGGTGACAGAAGTTGATTTCGGAGCATCATTTTTGAACAGGAGCTTCAACCGTTTTGTGGCATATGAGAAATTCCCTAAGCCCCGGACCTGTCGATTTTGGTCAAAAATGAAAATTTCAAAAGTGCCCCAATTTCTGCTTTAAACTTTAGGTACTATCCCAAAATCTATCACTAAGGTGACAGAAGTTGATTTCGGCGCATCATTTTTGACAGGAGCTTCAACCGTTTTGTGGCATATGAGAAATTCCCTAAGCCCCGGACCTGTCGATTTTGGTCAAAAATGAAAATTTCAAAAGTGCCCCAATTTCTGCTTTTAAACTTTAGGTACTATCCCAAAATGTATCACTAAGGTGACAGAAGTTGATTTCAGAGCATCATTTTTGAACAGGAGCTTCAACCGTTTTGTGGCATATGAGAAATTCCCTAAGCCCCGGACCTGTCGATTTTGGTCAAAAATGAAAATTTCAAAAGTGCCCCAATTTCTGCTTTAAACTTTAGGTACTATCCCAAAATGTATCACTAAGGTGACAGAAGTTGATTTCAGAGCATCATTTTTGAACAGGAGCTTCAACCGTTTTGTGGCATATGAGAAATTCCCAAAGCCCCGGACCTGTCGATTTTGGTCAAAAATGAAAATTTCAAAAGTGCCCCAATTTCTGCTTTAAACTTTAGGTACTATCCCAAAATGTATAACTAAGGTGACAGAAGTTGATTTCAGAGCATCATTTTTGAACAGGAGCTTCAACCGTTTTGTGGCATATGAGAAATTCCCTAAGCCCCGAACCTGTCGATTTTGGTCAAAAATGAAAATTTCAAAAGTGCCCCAATTTCTGCTTTTAACTTTAGGTACTATCCCAAAATGTATCACTAAGGTGACAGAAGTTGATTTCAGAGCATCATTTTTGAACAGGAGCTTCAACCGTTTTGTGGCATATGAGAAATTCCCTAAGCCCCGGACCTGTCGATTTTGGTCAAAAATTAAAATTTCAAAAGTGCCCCAATTTCTGCTTTTAACTTTAGGTACTATCCCAAAATGTATCACTAAGGTGACAGAAGGTGATTTCGGCGCATCATTTTTGAACAGGAGCTTCAACCGTTTTGTGGCATATGAGAAATTCCCTAAGCCCCGGACCTGTCGATTTTGGTCAAAAATGAAAATTTCAAAAGTGCCCCAATTTCTGCTTTAAACTTTAGGTACTATCCCAAAATGTATCACTAAGGTGACAGAAGTTGATTTCAGAGCATCATTTTTGAACAGGAGCTTCAACCTTTTTGTGGCATATGAGAAATTCCCTAAGCCCCGGACCTGTCGATTTTGGTCAAAAATGAAAATTTAAAAAGTGCCCCAATTTCTGCTTTAAACTTTAGGTACTATCCCAAAATGTATCACTAAGGTGACAGAAGTTGATTTCGGCGCATCATTTTTGAACAGGAGCTTCAACCGTTTTGTGGCATATGAGAAATTCCCTAAGCCCCGGACCTGTCGATTTTGGTCAAAAATGAAAATTTCAAAAGTGCCCCAATTTCTGCTTTAAACTTTAGGTACTATCCCAAAATGTATCACTAAGGTGACAGAAGTTGATTTCAGAGCATCATTTTTGAACAGGAGCTTCAACCGTTTTGTGGCATATGAGAAAATCCCTAAGCCCCGGACCTGTCGATTTTGGTCAAAAATGAAAATTTCAAAAGTGCCCCAATTTCTGCTTTAAACTTTAGGTACTATCCAAAAATGTATCACTAAGGTGACAGAAGTTGATTTCTGAGCATCATTTTTGAACAGGAACTTCAACCTTTTTGTGGCATATGAGAAATTCCCTAAGCCCCGGACCTGTCGATTTTGGTCAAAAATTAAAATTTAAAAAGTGCCCCAATTTCTGCTTTAAACTTTAGGTACTATCCCAAAATGTATCACTAAGGTGACAGAAGTTGATTTGGGCGCATCATTTTTGAACAGGAGCTTCAACCGTTTTGTGGCATATGAGAAATTCCCTAAGCCCCGGACCTGTCGATTTTGGTCAAAAATGAAAATTTCAAAAGTGCCCCAATTTCTGCTTTTAACTTTAGGTACTATCCCAAAATGTATCACTAAGGTGACAGAAGTTGATTTCAGAGCATCATTTTTGAACAGGAGCTTCAACCGTTTTGTGGCATATGAGAAATTCCCTAAGCCCAGGACCTGTCGATTTTGGTCAAAAATGAAAATTTCAAAAGTGCCCCAATTTCTGCTTTAAACTTTAGGTACTTTCCCAAAATGTATCACTAAGGTGACAGAAGTTGATTTTGGAGCATCATTTTTGAACAGTAGCTTGAACCATTTTGTGGCATATGAGAAATTCCCTAAGCCCCGGACCTGTAGATTTTGGTCAAAAATGAAAATTTAAAAAGTGCCCCAATTTCTGCTTTAAACTTTAGGTACTATCCCAAAATGTATCACTAAGGTGACAGAAGTTGATTTCGGCGCATCATTTTTGAACAGGAGCTTCAACCGTTTTGTGCCATATGAGAAATTCCCTAAGCCCCGGACCTGTCGATTTTGGTCAAAAATGAAAATTTCAAAAGTGCCCCAATTTCTGCTTTCAACTTTAGGTACTATCCCAAAATGTATCACTAAGGTGACAGAAGTTGATTTCAGAGCATCATTTTTGAACAGGAGCTTCAACCGTTTTGTGGCATATGAGAAATTCCCTAAGCCCAGGACCTGTCGATTTTGGTCAAAAATGAAAATTTCAAAAGTGCCCCAATTTCTGCTTTAAACTTTAGGTACTATCCCAAAATGTATCACTAAGGTGACAGAAGTTGATTTCGGAGCATCATTTTTGAACAGGAGCTTCAACCGTTTTGTGACATATGAGAAATTCCCTAAGCCCCGGACCTGTCGATTTTGGTCAAAAATGAAAATTTCAAAAGTGCCCCAATTTCTGCTTTAAACTTTAGGTACTATCCCAAAATGTATCACTAAGGTGACAGAAGTTGATTTCGGCGCATCATTTTTGAACAGGAGCTTCAACCATTTTGTGGCATATGAGAAATTCCCTAAGCCCCGGACCTGTCGATTTTGGTCAAAAATGAAAATTTCAAAAGTGCCCCAATTTCTTCTTTAAACTTTAGGTACTATCCCAAAATGTATCACTAAGGTGACAGAAGTTGATTTTGGAGCATCATTTTTGAACAGGAGCTTCAACCGTTTTGTGGCATATGAGAAATTCCCTAAGCCCCGGACCTGTCGATTTTGGTCAAAAATGAAAATTTCAAAAGTGCCCCAATTTCTGCTTTAAACTTTAGGTACTATCCCAAAATGTATCACTAAGGTGACAGAAGTTGATTTCGGCGCATCATTTTTGAACAGGAGCTTCAACCGTTTTGTGGCATATGAGAAATTCCCTAAGCCCCGGACCTGTCAATTTTGGTCAAAAATGAAAATTTCAAAAGTGCCCCAATTTCTGCTTTTAACTTTAGGTACTATCCCAAAATGTATCACTAAGGTGACAGAAGTTGATTTCAGAGCATCATTTTTGAACAGGAGCTTCAACCGTTTTGTGGCATATGAGAAATTCCCTAAGCCCAGGACCTGTCGATTTTGGTCAAAAATGAAAATTTCAAAAGTGCCCCAATTTCTGCTTTAAACTTTAGGTACTATCCCAAAATGTATCACTAAGGTGACAGAAGTTGATTTCGGAGCATCATTTTTGAACAGGAGCTTCAACCGTTTTGTGGCATATGAGAAATTCCCTAAGCCCCGGACCTGTCGATTTTGGTCAAAAATGAAAATTTCAAAAGTGCCCCAATTTCTGCTTTAAACTTTAGGTACTATCCCAAAATGTATCACTAAGGTGACAGAAGTTGATTTCGGCGCATCATTTTTGAACAGGAGCTTCAACCGTTTTGTGGCATATGAGAAATTCCCTAAGCCCCGGACCTGTCGATTTTGGTCAAAAATGAAAATTTCAAAAGTGCCCCAATTTCTGCTTTAAACTTTAGGTACTATCCCAAAATGTATCACTAAGGTGACAGAAGTTGATTTCAGAGCATCATTTTTGAACAGGAGCTTCAACCGTTTTGTGGCATATGAGAAATTCCCTAAGCCCCGGACCTGTTGATTTTGGTCAAAAATGAAAATTTCAAAAGTGCCCCAATTTCTGCTTTAAACTTTAGGTACTATCCCAAAATGTATCACTAAGGTGACAGAAGTTGATTTCAGAGCATCATTTTTGAACAGGAGCTTCAACCGTTTTGTAGCATATGAGAAATTCCCTAAGCCCCGGACCTGTCGATTTTGGTCAAAAATGAAAATTTCAAAAGTGCCCCAATTTCTGCTTTAAACTTTAGGTACTATCCCAAAATGTATCACTAAGGTGACAGAAGTTGATTTCGGCGCATCATTTTTGAACAGGAGCTTCAACCGTTTTGTGGCATATGAGAAATTCCCTAAGCCCCGGACCTGTCGATTTTGGTCAAAAATGAAGATTTCAAAAGTGCCCCAATTTCTGCTTTAAACTTTAGGTACTATCCCAAAATGTATCACTAAGGTGACAGAAGTTGATTTCGGCGCATCATTTTTGAACAGGAGCTTCAACCGTTTTGTGGCATATGAGAAATTCCCTAAGCCCCGGACCTGTCGATTTTGGTCAAAAATGAAAATTTCAAAAGTGCCCCAATTTCTGCTTTAAACTTTAGGTACTATCCCAAAATGTATCACTAAGGTGACAGAAGTTGATTTCAGAGCATCATTTTTGAACAGGAGCTTCAACCGTTTTGTGGCATATGAGAAATTCCCTAAGCCCCGGACCTGTCGATTTTGGTCAAAAATGAAAATTTCAAAAGTGCCCCAATTTCTGCTTTAAACTTTAGGTACTATCCCAAAATGTATCACTAAGGTGACAGAAGTTGATTTCGGCGCATCATTTTTGAACAGGAGCTTCAACCGTTTTGTGGCATATGAGAAATTCCCTAAGCCCCGGACCTGTCGATTTTGGTCAAAAATGAAAATTTCAAAAGTGCCCCAATTTCTGCTTTAAACTTTAGGTACTATCCCAAAATGTATCACTAAGGTGACAGAAGTTGATTTCGGCGCATCATTTTTGAACAGGAGCTTCAACCGTTTTGTGGCATATGAGAAATTCCCTAAGCCCCGGACCTGTCGATTTTGGTCAAAAATGAACATTTCAAAAGTGCCCCAATTTCTGCTTTTAACTTTAGGTACTATCCCAAAATGTATCACTAAGGTGACAGAAGTTGATTTCAGAGCATCATTTTTGAACAGGAGCTTCAACCGTTTTGTGGCATATGAGAAATTCCCTAATCCCAGGACCTGTCGATTTTGGTCAAAAATGAAAATTTCAAAAGTGCCCCAATTTCTGCTTTAAACTTTAGGTACTATCCCAAAATGTATCACTAAGGTGACAGAAGTTGATTTCGGAGCATCATTTTTGAACAGGAGCTTCAACCGTTTTGTGGCATATGAGATATTCCCTAAGCCCCGGACCTGTCGATTTTGGTCAAAAATGAAAATTTCAAAAGTGCCCCAATTTCTGCTTTAAACTTTAGGTACTATCCCAAAATGTATCACTAAGGTGATAGAAGTTGATTTCGGCGCATTATTTTTGAACAGGAGCTTCAACCGTTTTGTGGCATATGAGAAATTCCCTAAGCCCCGGACCTGTCGATTTTGGTCAAAAATGAAAATTTCAAAAGTGCCCCAATTTCTGCTTTAAACTTTAGGTACTATCCCAAAATGTATCACTAAGGTGACAGAAGTTGATTTCAGAGCATCATTTTTGAACAGGAGCTTCAACCGTTTTGTAGCATATGAGAAATTCCCTAAGCCCCGGACCTGTCGATTTTGGTCAAAAATGAAAATTTCAAAAGTGCCCCAATTTCTGCTTTAAACTTTAGGTACTATCCCAAAATGTATCACTAAGGTGACAGAAGTTGATTTCAGAGCATCATTTTTGAACAGGAGCTTCAACCGTTTTGTGGCATATGAGAAATTCCCTAAGCCCCGGACCTGTCGATTTTGGTCAAAAATGAAAATTTCAAAAGTGCCCCAATTTCTGCTTTAAACTTTAGGTACTATCCCAAAATGTATCACTAAGGTGACAGAAGTTGATTTCGGCGCATCATTTTTGAACAGGAGCTTCAACCATTTTGTGGCATATGAGAAATTCCCTAAGCCCCGGACCTGTCGATTTTGGTCAAAAATGAAAATTTCAAAAGTGCCCCAATTTCTGCTTTAAACTTTAGGTACTATCCCAAAATGTATCACTAAGGTGACAGAAGTTGATTTCGGCGCATCATTTTTGAACAGGAGCTTCAACCGTTTTGTGGCATATGAGAAATTCCCTAAGCCCCGGACCTGTCGATTTTGGTCAAAAATGAACATTTCAAAAGTGCCCCAATTTCTGCTTTTAACTTTAGGTACTATCCCAAAATGTATCACTAAGGTGACAGAAGTTGATTTCAGAGCATCATTTTTGAACAGGAGCTTCAACCGTTTTGTGGCATATGAGAAATTCCCTAATCCCAGGACCTGTCGATTTTGGTCAAAAATGAAAATTTCAAAAGTGCCCCAATTTCTGCTTTAAACTTTAGGTACTATCCCAAAATGTATCACTAAGGTGACAGAAGTTGATTTCGGAGCATCGTTTTTGAACAGGAGCTTCAACCGTTTTGTGGCATATGAGAAATTCCCTAAGCCCCGGACCTGTCGATTTTGGTCAAAAATGAAAATTTCAAAAGTGCCCCAATTTCTGCTTTAAACTTTAGGTACTATCCCAAAATGTATCACTAAGGTGATAGAAGTTGATTTCGGCGCATTATTTTTGAACAGGAGCTTCAACCGTTTTGTGGCATATGAGAAATTCCCTAAGCCCCGGACCTGTCGATTTTGGTCAAAAATGAAAATTTCAAAAGTGCCCCAATTTCTGCTTTAAACTTTAGGTACTATCCCAAAATGTATCACTAAGGTGACAGAAGTTGATTTCGGAGCATCATTTTTGAACAGGAGCTTCAACCGTTTTGTGGCATATGAGAAATTCCCTAAGCCCCGGACCTGTCGATTTTGGTCAAAAATGAAAATTTCAAAAGTGCCCCAATTTCTGCTTTAAACTTTAGGTACTATCCCAAAATCTATCACTAAGGTGACAGAAGTTGATTTCGGCGCATCATTTTTGAACAGGAGCTTCAACCGTTTTGTGGCATATGAGAAATTCCCTAAGCCCCGGACCTGTCGATTTTGGTCAAAAATGAAAATTTCAAAAGTGCCCCAATTTCTGCTTTAAACTTTAGGTACTATCCCAAAATCTATCACTAAGGTGACAGAAGTTGATTTCGGCGCATCATTTTTGAACAGGAGCTTCAACCGTTTTGTGGCATATGAGAAATTCCCTAAGCCCCGGACCTGTCGATTTTGGTCAAAAATGAAAATTTCAAAAGTGCCCCAATTTCTGCTTTAAACTTTAGGTACTATCCCAAAATGTATCACTAAGGTGACAGAAGTTGATTTCGGAGCATCATTTTTGAACAGGAGCTTCAACCGTTTTGTGGCATATGAGAAATTCCCTAAGCCCCGGACCTGTCGATTTTGGTCAAAAATGAAAATTTCAAAAGTGCCCCAATTTCTGCTTTAAACTTTAGGTACTATCCCAAAATGTATCACTAAGGTGACAGAAGTTGATTTCGGAGCATCATTTTTGAACAGGAGCTTCAACCGTTTTGTGGCATATGAGAAATTCCCTAAGCCCCGGACCTGTCGATTTTGGTCAAAAATGAAAATTTCAAAAGTGCCCCAATTTCTGCTTTAAACTTTAGGTACTATCCCAAAATGTATCACTAAGGTGACAGAAGTTGATTTCGGCGCATCATTTTTGAACAGGAGCTTCAACCGTTTTGTGGCATATGAGAAATTCCCTAAGCCCCGGACCTGTCGATTTTGGTCAAAAATGAAAATTTCAAAAGTGCCCCAATTTCTGCTTTAAACTTTAGGTACTATCCCAAAATGTATCACTAAGGTGACAGAAGTTGATTTCGGCGCATCATTTTTGAACAGGAGCTTCAACCGTTTTGTGGCATATGAGAAATTCCCTAAGCCCCGGACCTGTCGATTTTGGTCAAAAATGAAAATTTCAAAAGTGCCCCAATTTCTGCTTTAAACTTTAGGTACTATCCCAAAATGTATCACTAAGGTGACAGAAGTTGATTTCAGAGCATCATTTTTGAACAGGAGCTTCAACCGTTTTGTGGCATATGAGAAATTCCCTAAGCCCCGGACCTGTCGATTTTGGTCAAAAATGAAAATTTCAAAAGTGCCCCAATTTCTGCTTTAAACTTTAGGTACTATCCCAAAATGTATCACTAAGGTGACAGAAGTTGATTTCAGAGCATCATTTTTTAACAGGAGCTTCAACCGTTTTGTGGCATATGAGAAATTCCCTAAGCCCCGGACCTGTCGATTTTGGTCAAAAATGAAAATTTCAAAAGTGCCCCAATTTCTGCTTTAAACTTTAGGTACTATCCCAAAATGTATCACTAAGGTGACAGAAGTTGATTTCAGAGCATCATTTTTGAACAGGAGCTTCAACCGTTTTGTGGCATATGAGAAATTCCCTAAGCCCCGGACCTGTCGATTTTGGTCAAAAATGAAAATTTCAAAAGTGCCCCAATTTCTGCTTTAAACTTTAGGTACTATCCCAAAACGTATCACTAAGGTGACAGAAGTTGATTTCAGAGCATCATTTTTGAACAGGAGCTTCAACCGTTTTGTGGCATATGAGAAATTCCCTAAGCCCCGGACCTGTCGATTTTGGTCAAAAATGAAAATTTCAAAAGTGCCCCAATTTCTGCTTTAAACTTTAGGTACTATCCCAAAATGTATCACTAAGGTGACAGAAGTTGATTTCGGCGCATCATTTTTGAACAGGAGCTTCAACCGTTTTGTGGCATATGAGAAATTCCCTAAGCCCCGGACCTGTCGATTTTGGTCAAAAATGAAAATTTCAAAAGTGCCCCAATTTCTGCTTTTAACTTTAGGTACTATCCCAAAATGTATCACTAAGGTGACAGAAGTTGATTTCAGAGCATCATTTTTGAACAGGAGCTTCAACCGTTTTGTGGCATATGAGAAATTCCCTAAGCCCCGGACCTGTCGATTTTGGTCAAAAATGAAAATTTCAAAAGTGCCCCAATTTCTGCTTTAAACTTTAGGTACTATCCCAAAATGTATCACTAAGGTGACAGAAGTTGATTTCAGAGCATCATTTTTGAACAGGAGCTTCAACCGTTTTGTGGCATATGAGAAATTCCCTAAGCCCCGGACCTGTCGATTTTGGTCAAAAATGAAAATTTCAAAAGTGCCCCAATTTCTGCTTTAAACTTTAGGTACTATCCCAAAATGTATCACTAAGGTGACAGAAGTTGATTTCGGCGCATCATTTTTGAACAGGAGCTTCAACCGTTTTGTGGCATATGAGAAATTCCCTAAGCCCCGGACCTGTCGATTTTGGTCAAAAATGAAAATTTCAAAAGTGCCCCAATTTCTGCTTTAAACTTTAGGTACTATCCCAAAATGTATCACTAAGGTGACAGAAGTTGATTTCGGCGCATCATTTTTGAACAGGAGCTTCAACCGTTTTGTGGCATATGAGAAATTCCCTAAGCCCCGGACCTGTCGATTTTGGTCAAAAATGAAAATTTCAAAAGTGCCCCAATTTCTGCTTTAAACTTTAGGTACTATCCCAAAATGTATCACTAAGGTGACAGAAGTTGATTTCAGAGCATCATTTTTGAACAGGAGCTTCAACCGTTTTGTGGCATATGAGAAATTCCCTAAGCCCCGGACCTGTCGATTTTGGTCAAAAATGAAAATTTCAAAAGTGCCCCAATTTCTGCTTTAAACTTTAGGTACTATCCCAAAATGTATCACTAAGGTGACAGAAGTTGATTTTGGCGCATCATTTTTGAACAGGAGCTTCAACCGTTTTGTGGCATATGAGAAATTCCCTAAGCCCCGGACCTGTCGATTTTGGTCAAAAATGAAAATTTCAAAAGTGCCCCAATTTCTGCTTTAAACTTTAGGTACTATCCCAAAATGTATCACTAAGGTGACAGAAGTTGATTTCGGCGCATCATTTTTGAACAGGAGCTTCAACCGTTTTGTGGCATATGAGAAATTCCCTAAGCCCCGGACCTGTCGATTTTGGTCAAAAATGAAAATTTCAAAAGTGCCCCAATTTCTGCTTTTAACTTTAGGTACTATCCCAAAATGTATCACTAAGGTGACAGAAGTTGATTTCAGAGTATCATTTTTGAACAGGAGCTTCAACCGTTTTGTGGCATATGAGAAATTCCCTAAGCCCAGGACCTGTCGATTTTGGTCAAAAATGAAAATTTCAAAAGTGCCCCAATTTCTGCTTTAAACTTTAGGTACTATCCCAAAATGTATCACTAAGGTGACAGAAGTTGATTTCGGAGCATCATTTTTGAACAAGAGCTTCAACCGTTTTGTGGCATATGAGATATTCCCTAAGCCCCGGACCTGTCGATTTTGGTCAAAAATGAAAATTTCAAAAGTGCCCCAATTTCTGCTTTAAACTTTAGGTACTATCCCAAAATGTATCACTAAGGTGACAGAAGTTGATTTCGGCGCATCATTTTTGAACAGGAGCTTCAACCGTTTTGTGGCATATGAGAAATTCCCTAAGCCCCGGACCTGTCGATTTTGGTCAAAAATGAAAATTTCAAAAGTGCCCCAATTTCTGCTTTAAACTTTAGGTACTATCCCAAAATGTATCACTAAGGTGACAGAAGTTGATTTCGGAGCATCATTTTTGAACAGGAGCTTCAACCGTTTTGTGGCATATGAGAAATTCCCTAAGCCCCGGACCTGTCGATTTTGGTCAAAAATGAAAATTTCAAAAGTGCCCCAATTTCTGCTTTAAACTTTAGGTACTATCCCAAAATCTATCACTAAGGTGACAGAAGTTGATTTCGGCGCATCATTTTTGAACAGGAGCTTCAACCGTTTTGTGGCATATGAGAAATTCCCTAAGCCCCGGACCTGTCGATTTTGGTCAAAAATGAAAATTTCAAAAGTGCCCCAATTTCTGCTTTAAACTTTAGGTACTATCCCAAAATGTATCACTAAGGTGACAGAAGTTGATTTCGGAGCATCATTTTTGAACAGGAGCTTCAACCGTTTTGTGGCATATGAGAAATTCCCTAAGCCCCGGACCTGTCGATTTTGGTCAAAAATGAAAATTTCAAAAGTGCCCCAATTTCTGCTTTAAACTTTAGGTACTATCCCAAAATGTATCACTAAGGTGACAGAAGTTGATTTCGGAGCATCATTTTTGAACAGGAGCTTCAACCGTTTTGTGGCATATGAGAAATTCCCTAAGCCCCGGACCTGTCGATTTTGGTCAAAAATGAAAATTTCAAAAGTGCCCCAATTTCTGCTTTAAACTTTAGGTACTATCCCAAAATGTATCACTAAGGTGACAGAAGTTGATTTCGGCGCATCATTTTTGAACAGGAGCTTCAACCGTTTTGTGGCATATGAGAAATTCCCTAAGCCCCGGACCTGTCGATTTTGGTCAAAAATGAAAATTTCAAAAGTGCCCCAATTTCTGCTTTAAACTTTAGGTACTATCCCAAAATGTATCACTAAGGTGACAGAAGTTGATTTCGGCGCATCATTTTTGAACAGGAGCTTCAACCGTTTTGTGGCATATGAGAAATTCCCTAAGCCCCGGACCTGTCGATTTTGGTCAAAAATGAAAATTTCAAAAGTGCCCCAATTTCTGCTTTAAACTTTAGGTACTATCCCAAAATGTATCACTAAGGTGACAGAAGTTGATTTCAGAGCATCATTTTTGAACAGGAGCTTCAACCGTTTTGTGGCATATGAGAAATTCCCTAAGCCCCGGACCTGTCGATTTTGGTCAAAAATGAAAATTTCAAAAGTGCCCCAATTTCTGCTTTAAACTTTAGGTACTATCCCAAAATGTATCACTAAGGTGACAGAAGTTGATTTCAGAGCATCATTTTTGAACAGGAGCTTCAACCGTTTTGTGGCATATGAGAAATTCCCTAAGCCCCGGACCTGTCGATTTTGGTCAAAAATGAAAATTTCAAAAGTGCCCCAATTTCTGCTTTAAACTTTAGGTACTATCCCAAAATGTATCACTAAGGTGACAGAAGTTGATTTCAGAGCATCATTTTTGAACAGGAGCTTCAACCGTTTTGTGGCATATGAGAAATTCCCTAAGCCCCGGACCTGTCGATTTTGGTCAAAAATGAAAATTTCAAAAGTGCCCCAATTTCTGCTTTAAACTTTAGGTACTATCCCAAAATGTATCACTAAGGTGACAGAAGTTGATTTCAGAGCATCATTTTTGAACAGGAGCTTCAACCGTTTTGTGGCATATGAGAAATTCCCTAAGCCCCGGACCTGTCGATTTTGGTCAAAAATGAAAATTTCAAAAGTGCCCCAATTTCTGCTTTAAACTTTAGGTACTATCCCAAAATGTATCACTAAGGTGACAGAAGTTGATTTCGGCGCATCATTTTTGAACAGGAGCTTCAACCGTTTTGTGGCATATGAGAAATTCCCTAAGCCCGGACCTGTCGATTTTGGTCAAAAATGAAAATTTCAAAAGTGCCCCAATTTCTGCTTTTAACTTTAGGTACTATCCCAAAATGTATCACTAAGGTGACAGAAGTTGATTTCAGAGCATCATTTTTGAACAGGAGCTTCAACCGTTTTGTGGCATATGAGAAATTCCCTAAGCCCCGGACCTGTCGATTTTGGTCAAAAATGAAAATTTCAAAAGTGCCCCAATTTCTGCTTTAAACTTTAGGTACTATCCCAAAATGTATCACTAAGGTGACAGAAGTTGATTTCAGAGCATCATTTTTGAACAGGAGCTTCAACCGTTTTGTGGCATATGAGAAATTCCCTAAGCCCCGGACCTGTCGATTTTGGTCAAAAATGAAAATTTCAAAAGTGCCCCAATTTCTGCTTTAAACTTTAGGTACTATCCCAAAATGTATCACTAAGGTGACAGAAGTTGATTTCGGCGCATCATTTTTGAACAGGAGCTTCAACCGTTTTGTGGCATATGAGAAATTCCCTAAGCCCCGGACCTGTCGATTTTGGTCAAAAATGAAAATTTCAAAAGTGCCCCAATTTCTGCTTTAAACTTTAGGTACTATCCCAAAATGTATCACTAAGGTGACAGAAGTTGATTTCGGCGCATCATTTTTGAACAGGAGCTTCAACCGTTTTGTGGCATATGAGAAATTCCCTAAGCCCCGGACCTGTCGATTTTGGTCAAAAATGAAAATTTCAAAAGTGCCCCAATTTCTGCTTTAAACTTTAGGTACTATCCCAAAATGTATCACTAAGGTGACAGAAGTTGATTTCAGAGCATCATTTTTGAACAGGAGCTTCAACCGTTTTGTGGCATATGAGAAATTCCCTAAGCCCCGGACCTGTCGATTTTGGTCAAAAATGAAAATTTCAAAAGTGCCCCAATTTCTGCTTTAAACTTTAGGTACTATCCCAAAATGTATCACTAAGGTGACAGAAGTTGATTTTGGCGCATCATTTTTGAACAGGAGCTTCAACCGTTTTGTGGCATATGAGAAATTCCCTAAGCCCCGGACCTGTCGATTTTGGTCAAAAATGAAAATTTCAAAAGTGCCCCAATTTCTGCTTTAAACTTTAGGTACTATCCCAAAATGTATCACTAAGGTGACAGAAGTTGATTTCGGCGCATCATTTTTGAACAGGAGCTTCAACCGTTTTGTGGCATATGAGAAATTCCCTAAGCCCCGGACCTGTCGATTTTGGTCAAAAATGAAAATTTCAAAAGTGCCCCAATTTCTGCTTTTAACTTTAGGTACTATCCCAAAATGTATCACTAAGGTGACAGAAGTTGATTTCAGAGTATCATTTTTGAACAGGAGCTTCAACCGTTTTGTGGCATATGAGAAATTCCCTAAGCCCAGGACCTGTCGATTTTGGTCAAAAATGAAAATTTCAAAAGTGCCCCAATTTCTGCTTTAAACTTTAGGTACTATCCCAAAATGTATCACTAAGGTGACAGAAGTTGATTTCGGAGCATCATTTTTGAACAAGAGCTTCAACCGTTTTGTGGCATATGAGATATTCCCTAAGCCCCGGACCTGTCGATTTTGGTCAAAAATGAAAATTTCAAAAGTGCCCCAATTTCTGCTTTAAACTTTAGGTACTATCCCAAAATGTATCACTAAGGTGACAGAAGTTGATTTCGGCGCATCATTTTTGAACAGGAGCTTCAACCGTTTTGTGGCATATGAGAAATTCCCTAAGCCCCGGACCTGTCGATTTTGGTCAAAAATGAAAATTTCAAAAGTGCCCCAATTTCTGCTTTAAACTTTAGGTACTATCCCAAAATGTATCACTAAGGTGACAGAAGTTGATTTCGGAGCATCATTTTTGAACAGGAGCTTCAACCGTTTTGTGGCATATGAGAAATTCCCTAAGCCCCGGACCTGTCGATTTTGGTCAAAAATGAAAATTTCAAAAGTGCCCCAATTTCTGCTTTAAACTTTAGGTACTATCCCAAAATCTATCACTAAGGTGACAGAAGTTGATTTCGGCGCATCATTTTTGAACAGGAGCTTCAACCGTTTTGTGGCATATGAGAAATTCCCTAAGCCCCGGACCTGTCGATTTTGGTCAAAAATGAAAATTTCAAAAGTGCCCCAATTTCTGCTTTAAACTTTAGGTACTATCCCAAAATGTATCACTAAGGTGACAGAAGTTGATTTCGGAGCATCATTTTTGAACAGGAGCTTCAACCGTTTTGTGGCATATGAGAAATTCCCTAAGCCCCGGACCTGTCGATTTTGGTCAAAAATGAAAATTTCAAAAGTGCCCCAATTTCTGCTTTAAACTTTAGGTACTATCCCAAAATGTATCACTAAGGTGACAGAAGTTGATTTCGGAGCATCATTTTTGAACAGGAGCTTCAACCGTTTTGTGGCATATGAGAAATTCCCTAAGCCCCGGACCTGTCGATTTTGGTCAAAAATGAAAATTTCAAAAGTGCCCCAATTTCTGCTTTAAACTTTAGGTACTATCCCAAAATGTATCACTAAGGTGACAGAAGTTGATTTCGGCGCATCATTTTTGAACAGGAGCTTCAACCGTTTTGTGGCATATGAGAAATTCCCCAAGCCCCGGACCTGTCGATTTTGGTCAAAAATGAAAATTTCAAAAGTGCCCCAATTTCTGCTTTTAACTTTAGGTACTATCCCAAAATGTATCACTAAGGTGACAGAAGTTGATTTCAGAGCATCATTTTTGAACAGGAGCTTCAACCGTTTTGTGGCATATGAGAAATTCCCTAAGCCCAGGACCTGTCGATTTTGGTCAAAAATGAAAATTTCAAAAGTGCCCCAATTTCTGCTTTAAACTTTAGGTACTATCCCAAAATGTATCACTAAGGTGACAGAAGTTGATTTCGGTGCATCATTTTTGAACAGGAGCTTCAACCGTTTTGTGGCATATGAGAAATTCCCTAAGCCCCGGACCTGTCGATTTTGGTCAAAAATGAAAATTTCAAAAGTGCCCCAATTTCTGCTTTAAACTTTAGGTACTATCCCAAAATGTATCACTAAGGTGACAGAAGTTGATTTCGGCGCATCATTTTTGAACAGGAGCTTCAACCGTTTTGTGGTATATGAGAAATTCCCTAAGCCCCGGACCTGTCGATTTTGGTCAAAAATGAAAATTTCAAAAGTGCCCCAATTTCTGCTTTAAACTTTAGGTACTATCCCAAAATGTATCACTAAGGTGACAGAAGTTGATTTCGGAGCATCATTTTTGAACAGGAGCTTCAACCGTTTTGTGGCATATGAGAAATTCCCTAAGCCCCGGACCTGTCGATTTTGGTCAAAAATGAAAATTTCAAAAGTGCCCCAATTTCTGCTTTAAACTTTAGGTACTATCCCAAAATGTATCACTAAGGTGACAGAAGTTGATTTCGGCGCATCATTTTTGAACAGGAGCTTCAACCGTTTTGTGGCATATGAGAAATTCCCTAAGCCCCGGACCTGTCGATTTTGGTCAAAAATGAAAATTTCAAAAGTGCCCCAATTTCTGCTTTAAACTTTAGGTACTATCCCAAAATGTATCACTAAGGTGACAGAAGTTGATTTCAGAGCATCATTTTTGAACAGGAGCTTCAACCGTTTTGTGGCATATGAGAAATTCCCTAAGCCCAGGACCTGTCGATTTTGGTCAAAAATGAAAATTTCAAAAGTGCCCCAATTTCTGCTTTAAACTTTAGGTACTATCCCAAAATGTATCACTAAGGTGACAGAAGTTGATTTCGGCGCATCATTTTTGAACAGGAGCTTCAACCGTTTTGTGGCATATGAGAAATTCCCTAAGCCCCGGACCTGTCAATTTTGGTCAAAAATGAAAATTTCAAAAGTGCCCCAATTTCTGCTTTTAACTTTAGGTACTATCCCAAAATGTATCACTAAGGTGACAGAAGTTGATTTCAGAGCATCATTTTTGAACAGGAGCTTCAACCGTTTTGTGGCATATGAGAAATTCCCTAAGCCCAGGACCTGTCGATTTTGGTCAAAAATGAAAATTTCAAAAGTGCCCCAATTTCTGCTTTAAACTTTAGGTACTATCCCAAAATGTATCACTAAGGTGACAGAAGTTGATTTCGGAGCATCATTTTTGAACAGGAGCTTCAACCGTTTTGTGGCATATGAGAAATTCCCTAAGCCCCGGACCTGTCGATTTTGGTCAAAAATGAAAATTTCAAAAGTGCCCCAATTTCTGCTTTAAACTTTAGGTACTATCCCAAAATGTATCACTAAGGTGACAGAAGTTGATTTCGGCGCATCATTTTTGAACAGGAGCTTCAACCGTTTTGTGGCATATGAGAAATTCCCTAAGCCCCGGACCTGTCGATTTTGGTCAAAAATGAAAATTTCAAAAGTGCCCCAATTTCTGCTTTAAACTTTAGGTACTATCCCAAAATGTATCACTAAGGTGACAGAAGTTGATTTCAGAGCATCATTTTTGAACAGGAGCTTCAACCGTTTTGTGGCATATGAGAAATTCCCTAAGCCCCGGACCTGTCGATTTTGGTCAAAAATGAAAATTTCAAAAGTGCCCCAATTTCTGCTTTAAACTTTAGGTACTATCCCAAAATGTATCACTAAGGTGACAGAAGTTGATTTCAGAGCATCATTTTTGAACAGGAGCTTCAACCGTTTTGTAGCATATGAGAAATTCCCTAAGCCCCGGACCTGTCGATTTTGGTCAAAAATGAAAATTTCAAAAGTGCCCCAATTTCTGCTTTAAACTTTAGGTACTATCCCAAAATGTATCACTAAGGTGACAGAAGTTGATTTCGGCGCATCATTTTTGAACAGGAGCTTCAACCGTTTTGTGGCATATGAGAAATTCCCTAAGCCCCGGACCTGTCGATTTTGGTCAAAAATGAAGATTTCAAAAGTGCCCCAATTTCTGCTTTAAACTTTAGGTACTATCCCAAAATGTATCACTAAGGTGACAGAAGTTGATTTCGGCGCATCATTTTTGAACAGGAGCTTCAACCGTTTTGTGGCATATGAGAAATTCCCTAAGCCCCGGACCTGTCGATTTTGGTCAAAAATGAAAATTTCAAAAGTGCCCCAATTTCTGCTTTAAACTTTAGGTACTATCCCAAAATGTATCACTAAGGTGACAGAAGTTGATTTCAGAGCATCATTTTTGAACAGGAGCTTCAACCGTTTTGTGGCATATGAGAAATTCCCTAAGCCCCGGACCTGTCGATTTTGGTCAAAAATGAAAATTTCAAAAGTGCCCCAATTTCTGCTTTAAACTTTAGGTACTATCCCAAAATGTATCACTAAGGTGACAGAAGTTGATTTCGGCGCATCATTTTTGAACAGGAGCTTCAACCGTTTTGTGGCATATGAGAAATTCCCTAAGCCCCGGACCTGTCGATTTTGGTCAAAAATGAAAATTTCAAAAGTGCCCCAATTTCTGCTTTAAACTTTAGGTACTATCCCAAAATGTATCACTAAGGTGACAGAAGTTGATTTCGGCGCATCATTTTTGAACAGGAGCTTCAACCGTTTTGTGGCATATGAGAAATTCCCTAAGCCCCGGACCTGTCGATTTTGGTCAAAAATGAACATTTCAAAAGTGCCCCAATTTCTGCTTTTAACTTTAGGTACTATCCCAAAATGTATCACTAAGGTGACAGAAGTTGATTTCAGAGCATCATTTTTGAACAGGAGCTTCAACCGTTTTGTGGCATATGAGAAATTCCCTAATCCCAGGACCTGTCGATTTTGGTCAAAAATGAAAATTTCAAAAGTGCCCCAATTTCTGCTTTAAACTTTAGGTACTATCCCAAAATGTATCACTAAGGTGACAGAAGTTGATTTCGGAGCATCATTTTTGAACAGGAGCTTCAACCGTTTTGTGGCATATGAGATATTCCCTAAGCCCCGGACCTGTCGATTTTGGTCAAAAATGAAAATTTCAAAAGTGCCCCAATTTCTGCTTTAAACTTTAGGTACTATCCCAAAATGTATCACTAAGGTGATAGAAGTTGATTTCGGCGCATTATTTTTGAACAGGAGCTTCAACCGTTTTGTGGCATATGAGAAATTCCCTAAGCCCCGGACCTGTCGATTTTGGTCAAAAATGAAAATTTCAAAAGTGCCCCAATTTCTGCTTTAAACTTTAGGTACTATCCCAAAATGTATCACTAAGGTGACAGAAGTTGATTTCAGAGCATCATTTTTGAACAGGAGCTTCAACCGTTTTGTAGCATATGAGAAATTCCCTAAGCCCCGGACCTGTCGATTTTGGTCAAAAATGAAAATTTCAAAAGTGCCCCAATTTCTGCTTTAAACTTTAGGTACTATCCCAAAATGTATCACTAAGGTGACAGAAGTTGATTTCGGCGCATCATTTTTGAACAGGAGCTTCAACCGTTTTGTGGCATATGAGAAATTCCCTAAGCCCCGGACCTGTCGATTTTGGTCAAAAATGAAGATTTCAAAAGTGCCCCAATTTCTGCTTTAAACTTTAGGTACTATCCCAAAATGTATCACTAAGGTGACAGAAGTTGATTTCGGCGCATCATTTTTGAACAGGAGCTTCAACCGTTTTGTGGCATATGAGAAATTCCCTAAGCCCCGGACCTGTCGATTTTGGTCAAAAATGAAAATTTCAAAAGTGCCCCAATTTCTGCTTTAAACTTTAGGTACTATCCCAAAATGTATCACTAAGGTGACAGAAGTTGATTTCAGAGCATCATTTTTGAACAGGAGCTTCAACCGTTTTGTGGCATATGAGAAATTCCCTAAGCCCCGGACCTGTCGATTTTGGTCAAAAATGAAAATTTCAAAAGTGCCCCAATTTCTGCTTTAAACTTTAGGTACTATCCCAAAATGTATCACTAAGGTGACAGAAGTTGATTTCGGCGCATCATTTTTGAACAGGAGCTTCAACCGTTTAGTGGCATATGAGAAATTCCCTAAGCCCCGGACCTGTCGATTTTGGTCAAAAATGAAAATTTCAAAAGTGCCCCAATTTCTGCTTTAAACTTTAGGTACTATCCCAAAATGTATCACTAAGGTGACAGAAGTTGATTTCGGCGCATCATTTTTGAACAGGAGCTTCAACCGTTTTGTGGCATATGAGAAATTCCCTAAGCCCCGGACCTGTCGATTTTGGTCAAAAATGAACATTTCAAAAGTGCCCCAATTTCTGCTTTTAACTTTAGGTACTATCCCAAAATGTATCACTAAGGTGACAGAAGTTGATTTCAGAGCATCATTTTTGAACAGGAGCTTCAACCGTTTTGTGGCATATGAGAAATTCCCTAATCCCAGGACCTGTCGATTTTGGTCAAAAATGAAAATTTCAAAAGTGCCCCAATTTCTGCTTTAAACTTTAGGTACTATCCCAAAATGTATCACTAAGGTGACAGAAGTTGATTTCGGAGCATCATTTTTGAACAGGAGCTTCAACCGTTTTGTGGCATATGAGATATTCCCTAAGCCCCGGACCTGTCGATTTTGGTCAAAAATGAAAATTTCAAAAGTGCCCCAATTTCTGCTTTAAACTTTAGGTACTATCCCAAAATGTATCACTAAGGTGATAGAAGTTGATTTCGGCGCATTATTTTTGAACAGGAGCTTCAACCGTTTTGTGGCATATGAGAAATTCCCTAAGCCCCGGACCTGTCGATTTTGGTCAAAAATGAAAATTTCAAAAGTGCCCCAATTTCTGCTTTAAACTTTAGGTACTATCCCAAAATGTATCACTAAGGTGACAGAAGTTGATTTCGGAGCATCATTTTTGAACAGGAGCTTCAACCGTTTTGTGGCATATGAGAAATTCCCTAAGCCCCGGACCTGTCGATTTTGGTCAAAAATGAAAATTTCAAAAGTGCCCCAATTTCTGCTTTAAACTTTAGGTACTATCCCAAAATCTATCACTAAGGTGACAGAAGTTGATTTCGGCGCATCATTTTTGAACAGGAGCTTCAACCGTTTTGTGGCATATGAGAAATTCCCTAAGCCCCGGACCTGTCGATTTTGGTCAAAAATGAAAATTTCAAAAGTGCCCCAATTTCTGCTTTAAACTTTAGGTACTATCCCAAAATCTATCACTAAGGTGACAGAAGTTGATTTCGGCGCATCATTTTTGAACAGGAGCTTCAACCGTTTTGTGGCATATGAGAAATTCCCTAAGCCCCGGACCTGTCGATTTTGGTCAAAAATGAAAATTTCAAAAGTGCCCCAATTTCTGCTTTAAACTTTAGGTACTATCCCAAAATGTATCACTAAGGTGACAGAAGTTGATTTCGGAGCATCATTTTTGAACAGGAGCTTCAACCGTTTTGTGGCATATGAGAAATTCCCTAAGCCCCGGACCTGTCGATTTTGGTCAAAAATGAAAATTTCAAAAGTGCCCCAATTTCTGCTTTAAACTTTAGGTACTATCCCAAAATGTATCACTAAGGTGACAGAAGTTGATTTCGGAGCATCATTTTTGAACAGGAGCTTCAACCGTTTTGTGGCATATGAGAAATTCCCTAAGCCCCGGACCTGTCGATTTTGGTCAAAAATGAAAATTTCAAAAGTGCCCCAATTTCTGCTTTAAACTTTAGGTACTATCCCAAAATGTATCACTAAGGTGACAGAAGTTGATTTCGGCGCATCATTTTTGAACAGGAGCTTCAACCGTTTTGTGGCATATGAGAAATTCCCTAAGCCCCGGACCTGTCGATTTTGGTCAAAAATGAAAATTTCAAAAGTGCCCCAATTTCTGCTTTAAACTTTAGGTACTATCCCAAAATGTATCACTAAGGTGACAGAAGTTGATTTCGGCGCATCATTTTTGAACAGGAGCTTCAACCGTTTTGTGGCATATGAGAAATTCCCTAAGCCCCGGACCTGTCGATTTTGGTCAAAAATGAAAATTTCAAAAGTGCCCCAATTTCTGCTTTAAACTTTAGGTACTATCCCAAAATGTATCACTAAGGTGACAGAAGTTGATTTCAGAGCATCATTTTTGAACAGGAGCTTCAACCGTTTTGTGGCATATGAGAAATTCCCTAAGCCCCGGACCTGTCGATTTTGGTCAAAAATGAAAATTTCAAAAGTGCCCCAATTTCTGCTTTAAACTTTAGGTACTATCCCAAAATGTATCACTAAGGTGACAGAAGTTGATTTCAGAGCATCATTTTTGAACAGGAGCTTCAACCGTTTTGTGGCATATGAGAAATTCCCTAAGCCCCGGACCTGTCGATTTTGGTCAAAAATGAAAATTTCAAAAGTGCCCCAATTTCTGCTTTAAACTTTAGGTACTATCCCAAAATGTATCACTAAGGTGACAGAAGTTGATTTCAGAGCATCATTTTTGAACAGGAGCTTCAACCGTTTTGTGGCATATGAGAAATTCCCTAAGCCCCGGACCTGTCGATTTTGGTCAAAAATGAAAATTTCAAAAGTGCCCCAATTTCTGCTTTAAACTTTAGGTACTATCCCAAAATGTATCACTAAGGTGACAGAAGTTGATTTCAGAGCATCATTTTTGAACAGGAGCTTCAACCGTTTTGTGGCATATGAGAAATTCCCTAAGCCCCGGACCTGTCGATTTTGGTCAAAAATGAAAATTTCAAAAGTGCCCCAATTTCTGCTTTAAACTTTAGGTACTATCCCAAAATGTATCACTAAGGTGACAGAAGTTGATTTCGGCGCATCATTTTTGAACAGGAGCTTCAACCGTTTTGTGGCATATGAGAAATTCCCTAAGCCCCGGACCTGTCGATTTTGGTCAAAAATGAAAATTTCAAAAGTGCCCCAATTTCTGCTTTTAACTTTAGGTA